>NC_088240.1:69399934-69699934 GCF_036934945.1 Oncorhynchus masou masou
CGCCTGGTGTCCTGCGCCGAAATTGGTGCGCAAACCTCAGCTGCAAGTATTTTTCCATGGAATTCAGAGAAGAAAGCAGGCTTCCACAAACGATATATCAATGAAGAGATATGTGAAAAAACACCTTGAGGATTGATTCCAAACAACGTTTGCCATGTTTCGGTCGATATTATGGAGTTAATTCGGAAAAGGTTTGACGTTGTTGGTGACTGAATTTTCGGTTCGTTTCGGTAGCCAAATGTGATGTACAAAACGGAACGATTTCTCCTACACAAAGATTCTTTCAGGAAAAACTGAACATTTGCTTTGTAACAGAGTCTCCTCATTGAAAACATCCGAAGCTCTTCAAAAGGTAAATGATTGTATTTATTTGGTTATCTGGTTTTTGTGTAAATGTTGCGTGCTAAATGCTACTCAAAATGCTAAGCTAGCTTAGCATACTCTTACACAAATTAGTGAATTGCTATGGTTCAAAAGCATATTTTGAAAATCTGAGATGGCAGTGTTAAGAAAAGGCTAAGCTTGAGAGCAGGCGCATTATTTTCATTTTATTTGCGATTTTCAGAAATCGTTAACGTTGCGTTATGCTAATGAGCCTGAGGCTTTATTCACGATCCCGGATACGGGATGGGGAGTATCAACATTAAGAGGACGCAAAAACTTGTCCTACCCATTCCCTCGTCAATTTCTTGTGTTCACTGGCTGTAAGATGTGTTTCTCGTAAAAACACAATGTCAGCCTTTAATTTCTTAAGGTATATATAGACTCTTCCTTTTAAATCGGGCTGGTACAACTTGTTATGACAAGGAGTTCCCTAAAGGGAACACCCCCTCCCATTCAGCTGAAAAAAATATTATTTAACTTTCACACATTAACAAGTCCAATACAGCAAATGAAAAATAAACATCTTGTTAATCTACCCATCGTGTCAGATTTTTTAAATGTTTTACAGCGAAAACAACATATTTATGTTAGATGACCACAAAATTCAAAAACACACACAGCCATTTTTCACAGTCACAAAAGCAGAAATATAGATAAAATGAATCTCTAACCTTTGATTATCTCCATCAGATGACACTCATAGGACATCATGTTATACATGTATTGTGTGTTTTGTTCGATAATGTGCATATATAAGAAATCTCAGGTTACATTGGTGCGTTATGTGCAATAATGTTTTGATTCCAAAACATCTAGTGATTTTGCAGAAATACTCACAATAAACATTGATAAAAGATGCAAGTGTTATTCACAGAATTAAAGATAAACGTATCCTCTATGCAACCGCTGTGTCAGATTTTTTTTTTTTTACTTTACGGAGAAAGAATAATCTGAGAACGGCGCTCAGAACCCAAAGAAATAGCCGCCATTTTGGCGTCAACAAAAGCTACAAAAAAAACACTAAATATTCGCTTACCTTTGAATATCTTCATCAGAAGGCAGTTCCAGGAATCCCAGTTCGACAATAAATGACTGATTTGTTCCATAAAGCCCACCATTTAGCCACTTGTTGTTAGCTTGTTCAGCCAAGCATTCAACCCTCAAAAAGCACAAGCAATTCCTCCAGACAAACTCAAAAAGTTCCGTTACAGGTCGTAGAAACAAGTGAAATTATGTATGCAATCCATATTTAGGATGTTTTAAACATTAATCAGCAATAAGGTTCCAACCAGAGAATTTCATTGTCTGAAGAAACGCATTGGAACCGAAGAACACTCTCTCGTGACCGTGCAATGAGACCGAGGCTTTCTGCCAGACCACCCACTCAAAGAGCTATTATGAGCCCCTCCTTTATAGTAGAATCATACAACCAGAATCTTAAGACTGTGACATATTGTGGAAGCCCTAGGAAGTGCATAAACATCAATATCTAAGCTGGACTTCAAATGGCACTGTTTTCAAAATTGAGGTCTCACTTCCTGTTTGGATTTCTTCTCAGGTTTTTGTCTGTCATATGAGTTCTGTTATACTCACAGACATAATTAAAACAGTTTTAGAAACTTCAGAGTGTTTTCTATCCACCAGTAATAATAATATGCATATATTCCCATCTGGGAAAGAGTAGGAGGCAGTTTGCTATGGGCACACCTTTCATCCAAAGATTCAAAATGCTGCCCCCTAGCTCCAACAGGCTTAAGACCTTTTACGTTGAATGTGACATATTTTAGTGGATTAAGCATAGGTTGGGTTTCAAATATGTAACTGAATGGAAATCTATCATATGCAGATAATTAGGAAATGTTTCAACTTTGGTTTGAACACAGAGGTGACCTGTGTGTCTCTTTAGGAAGGAAACAATAAACATAGAAAAAAGGAAGAAAAAATAATAAAATCCTACCCACCCCGATTGTCAGACTAAAGCAACAATCACAACAATCAAACATGAATACACTTGTAGAGATACGTTGCTGCTCGCTTTCCATCTTGCTCTTACTAGCTAAACATTGGCGTAAACTAAAACCTGCGAGCTCTCTAAGTTGAAAACAAACGTAGTGAATAGATATTTATGGCTGAATATTTACTGCCCACGGTAAGGGCTGCTTGAGTCTCTTTTCGAAAGATTAACATAAATTAAGGGGAAAGCAGTGTGCCTAAGCCCACTTATTTGTGTCGCCCAGTGGATATGGACTAAACCAAAATATACTCTCCTGTAAATGTAATAGAACTCACCCCGGGAAGATACGGTTAGTTGATTTATAGTGACCGGAAGATATCAGCAGTTCAGTCCGGATAAGATAAAACAAACAAACTGCATTTTATCCCCAAAAAAGAACCCGTCCTGGCTCAGACGTTGTTCAGCTCTTTGAGAATAAGTTCTCCCGGTGTGTTGAAGAGATGGCTTCGGCCTTTGTACTGAACTTTCATCCGCGCAGGGTGGATGAGGTAGCCGGTGATGTTCTTCTCCTTCAGTGCTTTGGCGGGAGGTCTGAACTGCTTGCGATGTCTGGCGAGATCCGCGCTCATATCTGGGAAAAGGCTGACCCTCTTTCCATCGATGGTGATGTCTCCTTTGGCTCTTGCAAGTTGCAGTATCTTCTCTCTGTCTTGGAAACAGAGGAACCTGATCAGGACGGCCCGTGGGGGCTCATCTGGCCGGGGATTCGGCGCTGATGTTCTGTGGGCGCGCTCGATTTCCAGCGGCTTGGTGAAGTTGATTATGCCTAGGATCCATTGAGTGAAGAAACGTTACGGGTCACGGCCCTCGCTGCCCTCTTTCAATCGAACCACAAGGATATTACTACGTCTACTCTGGTTCTCCATCTGATCTACCTTGTTTTTGAGGTAGGCATTGTCCTTTTGCAGTTGTATCAAGACCTGGTCATGTCGAGCGATAGTATCTTCAACTGTGCTAATGCGCAACTCTGCCTCAGTCGTTCTCAAAAGGAGATCATTCATGGAGGATTTCAGGTTGTCAATGGAAGAATGCAGTTCAGCCGATTTCTTATCAATTTTCATAGAAAGACCTTTGTTACCATCCTGAATTTCCCGGAGGAGAGTAGCCAGCATGTCGGCATGCTGAGAGCAACAGTCTGGAACTGTCGTCTGAGTTATGAGGGCTAATGCTAATCTTGCTAGCTGTAGCGTTATCGTTATCTTGGGAATCAACGACGTTTTGGTCGTCCTTCTTGCCTCTCGGTCAGAGGTCCATGGCTCTTTGGGAAGGTAAGTACTTGACAATTTATCAGCCGATGTTAGAATATTGTTTCAACGTTGTTATTTAGGTAAAAATAGAATAACTTTGAAGAGCTCGGTTTGTCAACGTCTGCTCTACGGCATCACGTGCTCCCCCAAGGCACTTCATTCTTGACTTTAAACGATAACTCCAAATTCTGCTCCGGTCCAAAAACATAAACACCTGTCACCGAAATGACATAACCTATTTCAGAGCCGGGTGTTTGCAGCCCAGCGGGACAATTTTAATTGAACTTGCAAACTTCCCAAACCGCTCTCCAATAGCTCATTGGAAATAAAAGGCGGTACAGTCGAGATCCTTGACAGAAAAAAAAGCAGCGTAACTTGAATAAACATACTGTACCTTTAAGAAATATGCCATTCTCAACCATCCAAATCAACAAGATCATTAAGATAAACCACCACCACTTTATTCATCCGCGACGCATAAACAACATTTTCATAGCCTACCTTCTCTGCTACGACAACCAGAAACTTCTCCACAGTGACAGTAGCTTCAGTGACACACCTGAAGCTGGGCCGAAATGACAGGGATGGCGTCCCAATGTGGGTCGCCATCCCCACCAAAACCAGGGAAATTCCAACAAGAAATGCAATATACCTAATTCTACCACTGAAAAACCCCTTAATCATACATAGAAAAAAGGAAAACCATCAAGAAAAAAACCCATAGGCCGTATAACTTCAGACATCACTCGCACTCGCTCATACAATTCCCAGCATGCACCAACACTCCCAGCATGCAGAGAGAGAGATAGTGGGAGAGACTGAGGCAGTGAGAGGAAGAGAAAGAGAGAGAGAGAGAAAGAGACGGGGCCAGTGAGAGAGAGAGGGAGAGAGAGACAGACAGAGTCAGGGAAGGAGAGAGGGAGTGTGAGAGAAACTGCAAGGAGAGACACAAAAATTGAGAATTGGACAGTATCAACAGAGAGGTGATGGAACCCATGGGTGTTGTTGTCCACCTATTTGTCATCCTGTCCTTGTTAGAGAAGGGCAATGCCAAAGTGGGAGCCACAGCAACAGGAGATATCATCATTGGAAGGCTGTTTCCCATCCATGAGAGTAGAGGAATTTAAGGGCTTAATTGGCATGGGAAACATATGTTTACATTGCCAAAGCAAGTGAAATAGATAATAAACAAAAGTGTAAGAAACAATAGAACATCTACACTAAACATTACTCACAAAAGTTCCAAAATAATAAAGACATTTCAAATGCAATATCTCTACAGCTAACATTTATGACCACTCTATTGAAAGACATCTATAAAAGCCTAACTCTGGAAAACTACTAGAACTAACTGGGAAATGATTAGACCCCTTGACTTTTTCCATATTTTGTTACGTTACAGTCTTATTCTAAAATGGATTAAATAAATGTTTTTCCTCATCAATCTAAACACAGTACCCCATAATAGCAAAGCGAAAACAGGTTTAAAGAATGTTAGCAAATGTATTAAAAATGTAAGTACATTTACATAAGTATTGAGACCCTTTGCTATGAGACTTGAAATTGAGCTCAGGTGCATCCTGTTTCCATTGATCATCCTTGAGATGTTTCTACAACTTAATTAGAGTCCACCTGGTAAATTTGATGGATGTGGCAGGGCCTGCAAACCATTACAGACTACAAAGGGGAGCACAGCCATGAGCTGCCCAGTGACACAAGCTTACCAGACAAGCTAAAATACTTCTATGCTCGCTTCGAGGCAAGTAAAACTGAAACATGCATGAGAGCATCAGCTGTTCCCGACGACTGTGTGATCACGCTCTCCATAGCCAATGTGAGTAAGATCTTTAAAATAGGTCAACATTCACAACATTCGCAAAGCCCATAACTAAGCCAAGGACCCTGGGACTAAACAACTCCCTCTATAACTGGATCCTGGACTTCCTGACAGGCCGCCCCCAGGTGGTAAGGGTAGGTAACAACACATCCGCCACACTGAACCTAACACGGGGGTCCCTCAGGAGTGCATGCTCAGTCCCCTCCTGTACTCCTTTTTCACTCATGACTATATGGCTAGAAATGACTCCAACACCATCATCAAGTTTTCCGATGACAACAGTGGTAGGCCTGATCACCGACAATGATGAGACAGCCTATAGGCAGGAGGTCAGAGACCTCTCCCTCAATGTGATCAAGACAAAGGAGATGATTGTGGACTACAGGGAAAGGAGGGCCGAGCACGCACCCATTCTCTTCGACGGGGCTATAGTGGAGCAGTTTGAGAGCTTCAAGTTCCTTGGTGTCCACATCAACAAACTATCAAGGTCCAAACACACTAAGACAGTCATGAAGATGGCACGACAAAGCCTATTCCCCCTCAGGAGACCGAAAAGATTTGGCATGGGACCTCAAAATGTTCTATAGCTGCACCATTGAGAGCATCCTGACGGGTTGCATCACAGCCTGGTATGGCAACTGCTCGGCCCCTGATCGCAAGGCACTACAGAGCGTAGTGCGTACGGCCCAGTACATCACCGGGGCCAAGCTTCCTGCCATCCAGGACCGCTATACCAGGCGGTGTCAGAGGAAGGCCCTAAAACTTGACAAAGACCCTAGCCACCCTAGTCATAGACTGTTCTCTCTGCTACCACATGTCAAGTGGTACCGGAGTGCCAAGTCTTGGTCCAAAAGGCTTCTTAACAGCTTCTACCCCCAAGCCCCCCATCCCCTATTTTACACTGTTGATACTTTCTGTTTATTATCTATGCATAGTCACTCTACATACAGGTATATATTCCCGGAATTAACTCGACTAACCGGTACCCCCTGTATATAGCATCACTATTGTTTAATTAATTTGTTACTTTTAATTTCAATTTTTTCTGAACACTTCGTTTTATTAAAACTGCATTGTTGGTTAAGGGGTTGTAAGTAAGCATTTCACTGTAAGGTCTCTACACCTGCTGTATTCGGCGCATGTGACAAATAACAATTGATTTGATTTGATTGGAGCGAGGGAAATGTTCATGGCGAAAAGTACAGCGAGATATTTGATGAAAACCTGCTTCAGTGCGCTCAGGACCTCAGACTGGGGAGAAGGTTCAACTTCCAACAGGACAACGACCCTAAACACACAGCAAGACAATGCAAAAGTGGTCTCTAAACATCCTTGAGAGTGGCCCAACCAGAGCCCGGACTTGAACCCGATCAAGCATCTCTGGAGAGACCTGAAAATAGGTGTGCAGCGACACACCCCATCCAACCTGACAGAGCTCGAAAGGATCTGCAGAAAACAATGGAAGAAATTCCCCAAACACAGGTGTGCCAAGTTTGTAGCGTCATATCCAAGAATACTTGAGGCTGTAATCGCTGCCAATGGTGCTTCAACAAAGTGCTGATTAAAGGGTCTGAATACTTATGTAAATGTGATATTTTAGTGTATTTTTAATACTTTTGCAAAAAAACAAAACTGTTTCTGCTTTATGATGTATTGCATTATGGTGTATTGTGTGTAAATTGATGAGGGAAAAAAACGATTCAATTAATTTTAGAATAAGGATGTAACGTATCAAAATGTGGAAAAAGTCAAGGGGTACACTGTGTTATCCAAGTGTTAAAAAAACACTTGGGTATTGTGAGAACATTTCAGGAAAAGCAGTGAGTCAGTCAACACACTTAAGTCTTTCCCCTTCAACAATACATGTTTATATTGTACTTCAGATAGAGACCAGCTGTGACTTACATTTGTGTGACTTGTCATCTTTAGCTGGAGCAAGTGAGTCAGTCAGTGTGGATGTCTGTCAGAGAGAGTGGGCTGGGCTGGGAGGGGGCAGGGTTATGCAGACATTAGATGAGATTAGGAGGAAGCAACAGGTGTGTTTTTGCTGAAGATACTGTCAGGTCGCTGTGTCAGTCTGCTAGATGAGCTGACAGAGTGAGAGACAGAGAGGAAGAGAGAGAGAGGAAGAGGGAGGGGCAGATATAGAGAGGCAGTGAGAGAGAGAGGGTGAGAGAGAGACTGAGACAGACAGACAGACAGACACAGTCGGGGAGGGAGTGTGTGAGAGAAACTGCAACGAGAGACACCAAAATTGAGAATTGGACAGTACCACCAGAGAAAAATGATGGCACCCATGGGTGATGTTGTCCACCTGTTAGTCATCCTGTCCTTGTTGGAGAAGGGCAATGCCAAAGTGAGACACTTCAAAGCAGCAGGAGCCACAGCACCAGGAGATATCATCATTGGAGGGCTGTTTCCCATCCATGAGGGAGTAGAGGAATCCCCCAACATCTCAGCACCCCATGAACCACAGTGTGCCAGGTACAGTTAGTACCAAAATAAGATTGGGTGTTGTAAAGAGATTCCTGAGGATTCTCTCGCTCTCTCTTTCTCTGTGGGGTGTATTTGATTCTGTCCGCATTTATGACTAAGTGTTCGTGAGAAAGAGTTTATTTATTCTGACAGGTTAACCACAGACAGTGTGATGATCCAACTTTGCCTTATGTACCTTACACAAAAACGTACGCACACGCGTGCGCGCGCACACACACAAGCAGGTTCAACATGAACAGGTTTACCCAGGCATTGGCTATGATCCACGCTGTAGAGTCGGCCAACAGATCCCCTGTCCTGACTACACTAGGGATCTCTCTGGGGTACCGTATCCACGACTCCTGCTCTGATGTCACCACCGCTCTGAGGGCCTCAGCTGACTTCACACAGGTAAAGGCTCTTCAGCCAAAACGTTGGTCAAATCAATCCACAGCAAGTATAGATAAGTGTGTGACCTCTTCTTCATTTGTATAGTTTCTTCCATTAGCCAGCATCTCATTTAAATGACGTACATTCTTTACTTCAAAGGATCCCACCACGGACTGTGGGGGAGGGGCCAACACCTCTAACTCTTCCCCGCCAATTATGGCCGTCATAGGGGCCTCTTCCTCTGAGATTTCCATCTCCATTGCCCGGCAACTCAACCTAAAGCTCATCCCTCAAGTAAGCAGCCAAAACCCACCCACAGAGTGACGGTTGATGGACAGTAACAACATAAATAATAATAAAGTACTGAGTTGTGTTGAATAAATGAAAGACAGCAATGATGATACAGATGGATGGCCAAATCAATCAAACACAATGTAGACGGAAATTAATTTTCTCTTCGAATCACCACAGATCAGTTACGCCTCCACCGCCATCATCCTGAGTGACAAGAACCGTTTCCCTGCTTTCCTGAGGACCGTACCTAGCGACGTGTACCAGACACGGGCCATGGTCCAGTTGCTTAGCGACAGCAAATGGACCTGGGTCGGCGTGGTCACAACGGATGGAGACTACGGCCGCTCTGCCCTGGACAGCTTCGTCTCCCAGGCAACCGCCTCAGGGATCTGTGTGGCCTTCAAGGAGATCCTCCCTAATTCACTAACCAGTCCTGACAGCGAATCAGCAATCAGCCAAGCCGCCGCCACCCTCCTCGGGAACCCCAATGTCAAGGTGGTGGTGTCATTCGCCAAGCCTACTCAGATGATGTACCTATACCAGAAGCTGAGGAGTCTGGGGTCGGGGCTGGGGGAGAGGGTATGGATCGCCAGTGACAGCTGGTCCTCGTCCAAGGAGGTCCTGGGAGAAATGGACCTCCCAGATATTGGCAATGTGGTGGGCTTCTCCTTCAAAAGAGGCAACCTGGCTCCTTTCCATCACTACCTGATGAACCTGAGTGACATCAATGATGTCATAGGAAACAACTCCTTCCTAAAGGAGTTCTACTCACTGCCAAACAGGTCAGAAAACTCTGGGGTTTTGTCCTCCGCCACAGTCCCAGCAGAGATCCTGCTAAACAACAGCCATGTGAACTTAGTCTTCAATGTGGAGATGGCTGTCAGTGCCATCGCCCATGCAGTGGCTGATATCTGCAGCAAAAAGGACTGCAAGACACCAGGCACGGTCCAACCCTGGGAGGTAGCTACTGCACAACTCCTCATGTCTACAGCACATCAGACTGTACTTATATACACTGTATCTCATCTAATATTCATTGAATATAACAAACATGAGGAACACCTTCCTAATATTGAGCTGCATCCCCTACATTTGCCCTCAGAACAGCCTCAAATTGTCGGGGCATGGACTCTACAAGGTGTCGAAAGTGATCTACAGTGATACTGGCCCATGTTGACTCCAATGCTTCCCACATTTTTGTCAAGTTGGTTGGATGTCCATTGGGTGGTGGACCACTCTTGATTCACATAGGAAACTGTTGAGCATGATATACCCAGCAACGTTGCAGTTCTTGACACATAATACCATATCCCGTTCAAAGGCACTTAAAAGCACACATACACAATCCATGACTCAATAGTCTCAAGTCTTAAAAATACTTATTTAATCTGTCTCCTCCCTTTCATCTACACTGATTGAAGTGGATTTAACAAGTGACATGAATAAGGGATCACAGCTTTTATCTGGATTCATCTGGTCAGTCAATATCATGGAAAGAGCAGGTGTTCTCAATGTTTTCTATGCACAGTGTATTTTGGATATGGCTTGGGTCTATGGTATGTGAACTTACATATGAAAATGCATTTGCATTAATTTCAGGTGCTTGGAGCCCTGAAGGACAGTTGCTTTGAGCTGGAGGGGAAAAGCTACATGTTTGACCAGAAAGGAGACGTCAACCTGGGCTATGATGTAAACGTGTGGAGGTCTGTGAGAGGGGTCATCGACGTCCATGATGTTGCAGCTGAGTACCATCCAATCAACAACAGCTTCAGCTACACCAGCAGAAACACCAAACATCTTATTGACCTGAGGGTAAGGGTAAGGGTTAGGATTAGGGTGAGGATAAAGGTTAGGTCTCAATCTCTTTTAGTCTGTTTGCTAGGCTGCTACACAAAGGTTCAAATACACATCCATATTAACCTATCCCACTTCACATAGAGAGACACAAACAGGCCGGAATGTCAAATAATCTACTTTCTTTCACAAAGTGACAAAAGAAAACTAAACATACCTGTTTGAGAGACTTCTCAGCTAAACTGTAAAAACAAGTAAAGATAGGAGTTATTTCATTTCCAATCAGTGAAACAATGGGCATTGTTTGAATGTGAAAACCACATACCTTGGCACATACTGGGAGCACCTGTCATCACACATTCCTGTTAGATCACAGTGATGATCTAAAAAAACAAAACTCATAATTACCAGAGCATATAATCATTGGTTGAATAGTTTGAATACACCTGGCCTATTGAACACGGTTTTAAATCGAGAGATAGTTTAAACTGTGCCCAGGAAACTGGCCTTACATGTGAAAGCTTCTTTTAATACGACTATTAATAGAATTAAGTCACAGTTTTCTTGGGTCAGTGTAACGGGATTCTTCCGTCGAAGGAGAGGAGGACCAAAATGCAGCGTGGTTGAAATTCATCTTTGTTTTTAATAAGAAAACTATACATGAATAAACAACAAACGTGTAAACCCGAAACAGTCCCGTGTGGCACAAACACTGACACAGGAAACAATCACTCACAAAACCCAACACCAAACAGGCTACCTAAATATGGTTCCCAATCAGAGACAATGACTAACACCTGCCTCTGATTGAGAACCATATCAGGCCAAACACAGAAACAGACAAACTAGACACACAACATAGAATGCCCACTCAGATCACACCCTGACCAAACAAAACATAGAAACATACAAAGCAAACTATGGTCAGGGTGTGACAGTCAGCCATTTAAATTAGGGCATTGTGTCCCGGTGCAGGATGTGGTGTCTGTTTGCTCGCCTAGCTGTGAACCTGGGAAGTTCAAGAAGTTTGCTCAGGGTCAGCACACCTGCTGCTATGAATGCATCAACTGCACTGAGAACTACTACTCCAACAACACTGGTTAGTTCTCCTATCCTGTCTCTCTATACACACCAGTGTACTCTATCTCTCCTCAGTAAACAGGTGTTGCCCTGTTGTTCACACAATCTTCCTCCATGTTTTCAATATGTTCCCTAAGATTTCCCAACACTGTTCTTATCCAAAACATTTAGTACTAGGCAACAGCACACATATTTCTAAATGCTTGACAGTTGTTCAAGTACTATCCTACCTTACAACCCTTCTCTCCAGACATGCACCAGTGTCTCTCTTGTGATACAAAGAGAGAGTGGTCCCTGGAAGGGAGCTCTGGGTGTACCCATAAGACCCTGGAGTTCTTCTCCTGGCAGGATGGCTTTGCGGTGGCGCTGCTGACACTGGCGGCCCTGGGTATCGTTTTGGTTCTCCTGGTGGGGGCTCTCTTCCTACACCACCGCCAGACCCCTGTTGTGAGGGCTGCCGGGGGGCCTCTCTCCCAGATCATCCTGCTCTCTCTAGTGGGAAGTTTTGTTAGTGCTGTGTTCTTTGTAGGTCATCCCAGCAGCCTACAGTGTAAGGTATGTACGGTACACACAGTTTGGGACACACTGCTATAATGTACTGTCTGAATGTATCAGTGTTATTTTGTGAATTCATGGTTTATTGTGTGTGTATTGTTCTAAACCTTTTGTTACTTTGTGGTAAGGAATTTAGTTTGTAAACGGAAAGAAAATCTAAATACAAATAGATAATACATTTCTGTCTCAATGTCTCATATCTTCTCATCTCGTCATCAAGGTGCGTCAGGTGCTGTTTGGCCTCAGCTTCACCCTGTGTGTTTCCTGCATCTTGGTCAAGTCCCTGAAGATCCTGCTGGCCTTCCAGCTCAACCCTGACCGGAAGGATGTTCTCCGCCGCCTCTACCAACCGTATGCCATCATCTGTCTCTGCGTGGCCCTACAGGTCCTCACCTGCACCCTGTGGCTGGTCCTGCAGAGCCCCCGGGAGAAGGCCACGGTCTTCACCACCACTGTGTTGGCCGAGTGTGACGAAGGCTCCCAAGTGGCGTTTGGTGTGATGCTGTGCTACATTGCTGTCCTGGCGCTCGTATGTTTTGCCTGCGCGTTTAAAGGCCGCAAGCTGCCACAGAAGTACAACGAGGCCAGGTTCATCACCTTCAGCATGCTCCTCTACCTGATGTCTTGGCTGATATTTGTGCCCGTCTATGTGACCACCTCTGGGAAGTACCTGCCAGCAGTGGAGATGGTGGTCATCCTCATCTCCAACTATGGCATCCTCAGCTGTCATTTCTTCCCCAAGTGCTACGTCATCCTCTTCAAGAAGGAGAACAACACCAAGAGTGCCTTCATGAAGAACGTGTTTGAGTATTCCAGAAAGGGCATTACTTACTCTAGCTCTGTCTCTGAGACTTCAGTCTCTCAGACAGAAGGGTATCGCATCAGTCACCCTTACTCCATCAGTTCACCTTCCTTCTTCATGTCTCCTCCACCAATAGAACCCACAGCACATCAGAACTGCTGGTCCGTTGACCAGAACATTCAGAGCATTGACCCTGCAACCCATTGCACCGTCATAGACCATGGAGTGTTTGTCACAGGTCAGCTGACTCGACCACACCGTCTGAGGAGAAGCATGAGCCTATGAGTGGAGTGGACCAGTGTCTGGAACGTTTACATCCTACAGTACATCACACTGTGTGTCTCTGTGATCCTCTCTTTGGTTTGACTGTTCCCATTTTGCTTAGTCTACTGGTATGTTTTTTACCCAAGTGGGTTGTTATTACATTCAAGTCAATTTGGGTAACACTTTATTTTGACACTGATATGGACATGACAGTGTCATAAACAAACAAACTCTGTCAAACTCTGTTAAGCGTCAATGGTGTACAGGGTTGATTTATTTCTGAACTGCATATGGGGCGGCAGGTATCCTAGTGGTTAGAGCATTGGACAAGTAACTGAAAGGTTGCTAGATTGAATCCCCGAGCTGACAAGGTAAAACTCTGTCCTTCGTCCCTGAACAAGGCACTTTATTTTACACTGTTATTGTCAAACTCTGTCATACAGTGTTATATTCATCTATAAATATTTGTATTGGTTAAGCGCCAATGGTGTACTGGGTTGATTTATTTCTGAACTGCATATGATTTCTATACTGTGTGAAATGTTCTAACTAAGCATCATGGAGAATGTTGGTTTTTGCTATAGATATACCATCA
Organism: Oncorhynchus masou masou; assembly: GCF_036934945.1. Lineage (NCBI taxonomy): Eukaryota > Metazoa > Chordata > Actinopteri > Salmoniformes > Salmonidae > Oncorhynchus > Oncorhynchus masou. The sequence continues at coordinate 69,413,666 of NC_088240.1, forward strand.
TGCTGTGTGTTGGATCCCTGATTAGGCCTTTTCTATGTGTAATGTATACAGTAAACAGCATTTCTATCTATTATGGGGGCTGATGCAGCAGGATACAAATGAGATATTACATTTCATATAGAAAACAAGTCTACGATAAACACAATAGTTGGAATTTGTGTCAGTTTCTTAATGCATGCCTGGTTTGTCAGTGGATGTTATTGAAGTTCTTACATATTTCTAAACACCTTGACATGTATTTCCACATTATTCATATATATTATTCATGTATATATTAACATTACTTTGTGTACAGTATATTAAACGTTTGAATGTGCAGTTGACTTTCAGTTGCTGTTTCCATGCTCGTAAATACACGTCCATTCAATTACTTACCCATTTAAGCAGGTGTAACTTCTCTCTCTGTGTATGTTGACATCTTTACACCATATCTGCTTCTTCCCACTGTCTGCTCTGTTTCCAGAGCCCACCTGATGAGCACACCTATACTGTCTATTTAGGCTGCAGGTCTAATGCCACAGTGACACAATAAGAGAGAGAGAGAGAGAGAGAGAGAGAGAGAGAGAGAGAGAGAGAGAGAGAGAGAGAGAGAGAGAGAGAGGGCTGCTGGCATTTTCCCAGTGCCCAAACACATGTGCATGTAGTAACTGTACTACACTGAGCTCTTCCCTCCATAGTCTGGAGCTCTGTCCTCCAAAGCTCAAATATCCCGGGCTCTACGGTAGTAGAACATTCCGTGAATTAACTCTGGGCTTCTGCTCTGCTGCTAAACAGTAGTCTTAGAAACCTGACCCTAGGCAACAGTACAGGCTGAGGTCTGGTTTCAATGACAAACTCTTTTGGCAACATTGATAAGGTGAAAAAAAATCAGACAGACAACTCTCTCAACAAATCACGAGGAAGACATGCCAGAACGGCAAGATTTGAAACCAAAGTTTGCAGGAAAATCCTTTGCAGTGATTTTTGTGAAAGTAGTTGATCCAAACTAGCCACTTGCAAAATGAACTTATTCAAAATAACCTCTGTTATCCCCATCTTGCTAGCTACTATTTTAGATTTTGAAACTAGACCATAGTCACTGCTGAGAACAGCATGTCTGCTCTATATCTCTATGTCTTTGTGGTACAGGGGCTGTTTTTAGATGGAGAGCACGTTTCTGTGCAAACGGATAGTCCCAAATCCATGATAGTAACTGAAGAATCTAAAAACTTCCATTGACATCAGAACATTAATAACAATAAGTTTGAATTAAGTGCGCACATCTGAAGATACGTTTCATCTCATCTCTGTTGTCTCCTTCTCATCAGTAACTCCAGTGAACTTCCACCCCTGTCCCTGCCATTGTCACCAGACTCGCCTTCAAAGTTGGCTGCAATGTTAAAAGCCCACTTTGACTTGACCAAGTTTTTGAGGTGTGAGTCATTGAGAAGATGTTGAATCTTCGGTCTGTCCTAAATTCCACCAAACAACAGGTGATGATGAAGATTGCACAATCATTGGAATGAGGAAACAAACTATTCACTATCTCCAAAAACAAAATCTGAAACCCATAGACATGCATGCATACCGAAGCGTGTGTGCCCATAGACATGCATGCATACCGAAGCGTGTGTGTGTGTGTGTGTGTGTGTGTGTGTGTGTGTGTGTGTGTGTGTGTGTGTGTGTGTGTGTGTGTGTGTGTGTGTGTGTGTGTGTGTGTGTGTGTGTGCGTGCGTGCGTGCGTGCGTGCGTGCGTGTGTGTGTGTGCTTGGAGCGTCTGTCTGTTTTATAGGAATTAAACAGACAAGTTCCATGGAAACCATTATTGCTTTTGTGCAGAATAACCCTACAGAGGTCAAGTCAAAATCCCCTCAATTCCATCCACCAAGAGACCTTACATTATGTCTAAGATAGAAGTTAATGTACTTTTTCTTCATTATTTTACAGTCAAGTCCACATTAACCTCTCATGGAAGAGCCAGACAACAGCTCCATGAGTAAGTCCAGCTTCACTCACAGCCCTCTGTGGTCCATTGGGTTAAAGGAAACAGAACGACAATGTTTGCATGATACACTTATCATGTTTTAGGGAAGACCCAGATGCAGATAGTGTACAGCAGGCAGTCTCAGGGTCAGGGCAGGCAGAGTTCAATAATCCAGTGTGGTGTGGTGGGGCAAGGTACAGCACAGCAGGGTTAGGGCAGGCAGAATGGTCAAAACCGTGAAAACTAGAAAACACGAACTATAGAAAAGACAGGTGCAAGGGGAAACCACTGGTAGGCATGACGAACAAAACGAACTGGCAACAGACAAACAGAGAACACAGGTATAAATACACATGGGATACTGCGGGGAGATAGGAGACACCTGGTGGGGGGTGGAGACAAGCACAAAGACAGGTGAAACAGATCAAGATGTGACAATGCTAATCACCTAAGCTCGGGGATTCTGGACAGAATACCCCAGAAGTTATTATGGCCTCTGTATCAAAGCCGAAACGAAAACACAAAAAAAACATTCCCAAATGGGAGAGAAATACAGTGCCTTGCGAAAGTATTCGCCCCCCTTGAACTTTGCGACCTTTTGCCACATTTCAGGCTTCAAACATAAAGATATAAAACTGTATTTTTTTGTGAAGAATCAACAACAAGTGGGACACAATCATGAAGTGGAAAGACATTTATTGGATATTTCAAACTTTTTTAACAAATCAAAAACTGAAAAATTGGGCGTGCAAAATTATTCAGCCCCCTTAAGTTAATACTTTGTAGCGCCACCTTTTGCTGCAATTACAGCTGTAAGTCGCTTGGGGTATGTCTCTATCAGTTTTGCACATCGAGAGACTGAATTCTTTTTGTGTCTGACAAAATGTAGCATTAAACCATTTCCAACTCACTTGAATATATATATAAAATTTCCAACTCCTTGGGTCAATTAACGTGGTCCTCAAAATGTACACATTATCTACAATTTTCATAAAATTTAACATGTCAAAAGTAAAGAGCCGTTCTGTGAGTTTGTGTGGCCTATCACTTTGAAGCTGAACCGTTGATGCTCCTAGACCTTTCCACTTCACAATAACAGCACTTACAATTGAACAGGGAAGCTCTAGAGGGGCAGAAATTTGTCAAACTGACTTGTTGGAAAGGTGGAATCCTATGATGGTGCCATGTTAAAAGTCATTCTACTGCCAATGTTAATCTATGGAGATTGCATGGTTGTGTGCTCAATTGTATACACCTGTCAGCAACTGGTGTGACTGAAATAGCCAAATCCACTCATTTGAAGGAGTGTCCACCTACTTTTTTATACTTAGTGTATATATATATAATTTCCAACTCCTTGGATCAATTAATATGGTACTCAAAATGTACAAGGCATCTGCATTTAAAAAATTTTTAACCAGGAGCCAGGTTTCAGGAGTGGTTTGATGATGAGATTAAAGCTAAAAGAAAAGTAGAATGCTGAAATACTGTGCTTGGGATCACACACACTAATAAAAGCTCAGCAGTTCAGTGTAGCCAGGTTGGGTTTCCTCCACCAATCAAGAGTTCATATCACTTAAAATAAAACATTTAACAACCATTTTCTATAAGATGTCCTAAACAAAACATATTCTAGAAGAACTTCTAAATAAAATATGTTCTAGAAGCCATTCTAAACAAAACATGTTCAAAAGCTGTTCTAAACAAAACATGTTCTAGAAGCAGTTCTAAACATAACATGTTCTAGAAGCATTTCTAAACAATACATGTTCTAGAAGCCATTCTAAACAAAACATGTTCTGGAAGCAGTTCTAAACAAAACATATTCTAGAAGCACTTCTAAACAATACATGTTCTAGAAGCCATTCTAAACAAAACATGTTCTAGAAGACATTCTAAACAAAACATATTCTAGAAGCACTTCTAAACAAAACATGTTCTAGAAGACGTTCTAAACAAAAGGTGTTCAGAAGCTGTTCTAAACAAAACATGTTCTAGAAGAAGTTCTAAACCAAACATGTTCTAGAAGCAGTTCTAAACAAAACATCTTCCAGAAGCCGTTCTAAACAAAACATGTTCTAGAAGCACTTCTAAACAATACATGTTCTAGAAGCAGTTCTAAACAAAACATTTTCTAGAAGCCGTTCTAAACAAAACATGTTCTAGAAGCAGTTCTAAACAAAACATCTTCCAGAAGCCGTTCTAAACAAAACATGTTCTAGAAGCAGTTCTAAACAAAACATTTTCTAGAAGCAGTTCTAAACAAAACATTTTCTAGAAGCCGTTCTAAACAAAACATGTTCTAGAAGCAGTTCTAAACAAAACATTTTCTAGAAGATGTTCTAAATAATACATGTTCTAGAAGCACTTCTAAACAATACATGTTCTAGAAGCCATTCTAAACAAAACATTTTCTAGAAGCCATTCTAAACAAAACATGTTCTAGAAGCAGTTCTAAACAAAACATCTTCCAGAAGCCGTTCTGAACAAAACATGTTCTAGAAGCAGTTCTGAACAAAACATTTTCTAGAAGCCGTTCTAAACAATACATGTTCTAGAAGCAGTTCTAAACAAAACATTCTAGAAGCAGCTCTAAAAATGAGGGGAACCAGAGCACACAAACACATGAACAACAGAAGATCAGAATAAAGAAGCAACAGGTACGTGTGCACTACATATCTAAGTCAGAAACACTACATATCTAAGTCAGAAAACACATTATACTGCATTTAATAATTCACACCTTCCAATTAGTATGTACAGTTGAAGTCGGAAGTTTACGTATACCTTAGCCAAATACATTTAAATTACGTTTTTTCACAATTCCTGATATTTAATCCTAGCAAAAATCCTCTGTCATAGGCCAGTTAGGATCAGCACTTTATTTTAAGAATGTGAAATGTCAGAATAATAGTAGAGAGAATTATTTATTTCAGCTTTTATTTATTTCATCACATTTCCAGTGGGTCAGAAGTTTACATACACTCAATTCGTATTTGGTAGCATTGCCTTTAAATTGTTTAACTTCGATCAAACGTTTTGGGTAGCCTTCCACAAGCTTCCCACAAAAAGTTGGGTGAATTTTGGCCCATTCCTCCTGACTGAGCTGGTGTAATTGAGTCAGGTTTGTAGACCTCCTTGCTCACACACGCTTTATCAGTTCTGCCCACAAATTTTCTATAGGATTGTGGTCAGGGCTTTGTGATGGCCACTCCAATTCCTTGACTTTGTTGTCCTTAAGCCATTTTGCCAAACTTTGGAAGTATGCTTGGGGTCATTGTGCATTTGTAAGACCCATTTGCGATCAAACTTCCTGACTGATGTCTTGAGATGTTGCTTCAATAAATCCACATAAGTTTCCTTCCTCATGATGCCATCTATTTTGTGAAGTGCACCAGTCCCTCCTGCAGCAAAGCACCCCCACAACATGATGCTGCCACCCCCATGCTTCACGGTTGGGATGGTGTTCTTCGGCTTGCAAGCATCCCCCTTTTTCCTCCAAACATACCAATGGTCATTATGGCCAAACAGTTCTATTTTTATTTCATCAGACATGAGAACATTTCTACAAAAAGTACGATCTTTGTCCCCATGTGCAGTTGCAAGCCGTAGTCTGGCTTTTTCATGGAAGTTTTGGAGCAGTGGCTTCTTCCTTGCTGAGCGGCCTTTCAGGTTATGTCGATATGTCGATATAGGACTCGTTTTACATTTACATTTACATTTAAGTCATTTGGCAGACGCTCTTATCCAGAGCGACTTACAAATTGGTGAATTCACCTTATGACATCAGTGGAACAGCCACTTTACAATAGTGCATCTAAATCATTTAAGGGGGGGTGAGAAGGATTACTTTATCCTATCCTAGGTATTCCTTAAAGAGGTGGGGTTTCAGGTGTCTCCGGAAGGTGGTGATTGACTCCGCTGTCCTGGCGTCGTGAGGGAGTTTGTTCCACCATTGGGGGGCCAGAGCAGCGAACAGTTTTGACTGGGCTGAGCGGGAACTGTACTTCCTCAGTGGTAGGGAGGCGAGCAGGCCAGAGGTGGATGAACGCAGTGCCCTTGTTTGGGTGTAGGGCCTGATCAGAGCCTGGAGGTACTGCGGTGCCGTTCCCCTCACAGCTCCGTAGGCAAGCACCATGGTCTTGTAGCGGATGCGAGCTTCAACTGGAAGCCAGTGGAGAGAGCGGAGGAGCGGGGTGACGTGAGAGAACTTGGGAAGGTTGAACACCAGACGGGCTGCGGCGTTCTGGATGAGTTGTAGGGGTTTAATGGCACAGGCAGGGAGCCCAGCCAACAGCGAGTTGCAGTAATCCAGACGGGAGATGACAAGTGCCTGGATTAGGACCTGCGCCGCTTCCTGTGTGAGGCAGGGTCGTACTCTGCGGATGTTGTAGAGCATGAACCTACAGGAACGGGCCACCGCCATGATGTTGGTTGAGAACGACAGGGTGTTGTCCAGGATCACGCCAAGGTTCTTAGCGCTCTGGGAGGAGGACACAATGGAGTTGTCAACCGTGATGGCGAGATCATGGAACGGGCAGTCCTTCCCCGGGAGGAAGAGCAGCTCCGTCTTGCCGAGGTTCAGCTTGAGGTGGTGATCCGTCATCCACACTGATATGTCTGCCAGACATGCAGAGATGCGATTCGCCACCTGGTCATCAGAAGGGGGAAAGGAGGAGATTAATTGTGTGTCGTCTGCATAGCAATGATAGGAGAGACCATGTGAGGTTATGACAGAGCCAAGTGACTTGGTGTATAGCGAGAATAGGAGAGGGCCTAGAACAGAGCCCTGGGGGACACCAGTGGTGAGAGCGCGTGGCGAGGAGACAGATTCTCGCCACGCCACCTGGTAGGAGCGACCTGTCAGGTAGGACGCAATCCAAGCGTGGGCCGCGCCGGAGATGCCCAACTCGGAGAGGGTGGAGAGGAGGATCTGATGGTTCACAGTATCGAAGGCAGCCGATAGGTCTAGAAGGATGAGAGCAGAGGAGAGAGAGTTAGCTTTAGCAGTGCGGAGCGCCTCCGTGATACAGAGAAGAGCAGTCTCAGTTGAATGACTAGTCTTGAAACCTGACTGATTTGGATCAAGAAGGTCATTCTGAGAGAGATAGCGGGAGAGCTGGCCAAGGACGGCACGTTCAAGAGTTTTACTGTGGATATAGAGACTTTTGTACCTGTTTCCTCCAGAATCTCCACAAGGTCCTTTGCTGTTGTTCTGGGATTGATTTTCACTTTTCGCACCAAAGTACGTTCATCTCTAGGAGACAGAACGAGTCTCCTTCCTGAGCGGTATGATGAATGCGTGGTCCCATGGTGTTTATACTTGCGTACTATTGTTTTTACAGATGAACGTGGTACCTGGAAATTGCTCCCAAGGCTGAACCAGACTTGTTGAGGTCTACAATTCTTTTAGTCAGTGTGGATGTCTGTCAGAGTGGGCTGGGCGCGAGGGGACACGGTTATGCAGACATTAGATGGGATTAGGAGGAAGCAACAGGTGTGTTTTTATTGAAGATGCTGACAGGTCACTGTGTCAGTCTACTAGAGGAGAAAACAGAGTGAGAGACTGAGAAAGAGTGAGAGAAAGAGTGAGAGAGAGAGATGGAGGCAGTGAGAGAGAGGATGTGAGAGAGAGAGAGAGAGAGAGAGAGAGAGTTGAACATAGTCAGGGAGGGTTAGAGGGAGTGTGAGAGAAACTGCAACGAGAGCCACCAAAATTGAGAATTGGACAGTACCAACAGAGAGGTGATGAAACCCATGGGTGATGTTCTCCACCTGTTAGTCATCCTGTCCTTGTTGGAGAAGGGCAATGCCAAAGTAGAAGACTTCAAAGCAGCAGGAGCCACAGCATCATTGGAGGGCTGATAAGATCTCTCTCTCTCTCTGTGTGTGTGTGCGTGTGAGATTCTGTCCACATGTATGACTAAGTGTTCGTGAGAGACAGTTTATTTACTCTGACAGGTTTACCACAAACAGTGTGATGATCCAACTATGCTTTATACACACACACACACACACACACACACACACACACACACACACACACACACACACACACACACACACACACACACACACACACACACCGCGCACACAGAGGACCTTATAATAGACCTTGTCCTGGCCCTGTTATCAGAACATCTTTGTCCACTATGTGTGACAGAAGCATACCTCCAGACACGTTCGGTGTGTGGGTGCTGTCTATGTGGCTGATCCAGTTCCACCCCCCCCCCAGCCATTTCCCTTAACTCAACCTCAGTGTGATCACGAGAAGAAACCGGTAGGAGTCTACATGAAAGTGTCATACGTCACAGGACTGGAGACAACGACTGTAAAACAACAACGAGAACATCACAACACTATACCGCGTCTCTGAATTGGTCCCATCAAAGGAAACTGTGTTGTTTATTGTATTTTTATGTGTGACAGTGGAAGCATATTTTTTGTTCACATCATGATAGCAGGTCTACAGAGCTTGCATATTTTGCCTTGCTGTTCTAACTGTTGTTCTAACTGTTGTGATCCACACACAAAAAAAACTAAACTATCCCTATTCATAACACATTGTCACCTTTTCTCACAAACAAGTTGATTAGCAATCCAGAATTAGAATTGCTGTCATAGAATAGTAAAGTAGAAATACTCCCAGTTAAAGCTGACTCTTCCTGCTCACGGGCGATTATTTCCTCAGTGTCAGTGAATAGGCATTCTAAGAGAAGAATTCCACCCATATCCTATTTTATAGTAGTATTTGTCCAGTATCAGTTAACCAGAATTTAGTTTATGGTCTGTTGAGATGGGTTCGAAGTGTGAGAATGGTGTAAACTGACTTTTTGTGGAACTCTTCATGACATATTTATTTAGCTGTTATGTACTTAGTGATGGTATCATCATCATGAAATGATGAGGACAAACATTCTTGATATAGATTTTCTTGACATAGAGAGATCATGGTTTCATTTTGACGCTACCTCTAATCTCAAGGCTATCACAAGGAAATATCCCGAGGGACACCTGTCACCCTCTCTCCAACTCACCAACTCTCTATTTCTCTCCCTCTTTTAATCTTTCTCTACCCCTTCTCTCTCTCTCCCTCTCCCTGTCTCTCTCCTCTTGGTGTCATTGTGACACAACCAGACAGGCAGGTTCAGAATGGGGAATTCTCTATGTAGAAAAAACTAAATGACAGATTTCCCAAAAGCTGTTATCAGCTCACTCTAGCAAACACCATTATGATCTGTTATTATCTTTAGGAATCTTTGTATCCGTGTGACTCTTTGAATGTCTGTCGGTTTGCATGCGTCTGAATGGGTCTCTGAAAAAGAAATCTGACATTGTGAATAGTTTGTTTCCTCGTTCCAATGATTTTGCAGTCATTATCACCTGTTGTTTGGTTGAATTTTGGAAAGACTTCATTTTCAACATTTCCTTAATGACTCACACCTCAAAAACCTGGTCAAGTCAAAGCATTGCAGCTAACTTTGAAGGCGAGTCGAGACAGACATATCTACAGATCATCTTGCATCATAAATAACTACTCATTATTATATCAGTATACTGTATCAGTCAGTCACAATTTACCCATGATACACAGTGTTGATGCTCTGACCATGGCCAAAGTCAACATCAGCTTGAAATGATTGATAAGTCTGGTGACAATGGCAGGGACAGGAGTGGAAGTTCACTGGAGTTACTGATGAGAAGGAGACAACAGAGATGAGATGAAACATATCTTCAGATGTGCACACTTAATTCAAACTTATTGTTAATAATGCACTGATGTCAATGGAAGATTTTTGTGAATTCTTGAGTCACTATTATGGATTTGGGCCTATCCGTTTGCACAGAAATGTGCTCTCTGGTCTACAAACAGCCCTTGGCTGGTCCTGCAGAGCCACTATGCAGAGAAGGCCACCGTGCTGCGAAGGCCACCGTGCTGGCTGAGTGTGTCAAGGGGCCCTATGTGGCGTTTGGTGTAATGTTGGACTACATCGCTGTCTTGTCTGTTTGCCTGTGCGTTTAAAGGCTGCAAGCTGCCACAGAAGTACAACGAGGCCAGGTTCATCACCTTCAGCATGCTCCTCTACCTGATGTCCTGGCTGATATTTGTGCCCATCTATGTGACCACCTCTGGGAAGTACCTGCCAGCAGTGGAGATGGTGGTCATCCTCATCTCCAACTATGGCATCCTCAGCTGTCATTTCTTCCCCAAGTGCTACGTCATCCTCTTCAAGAAGGAGCACAACACCAAGAGTGCCTTCATGAAGAACGTGTTTGAGTATTCCAGAAAGGGCATTACTGACTCTAGCTCTGTCTCTGAGACTTCAGTCTCTCAGACAGAAGGGTATCGCATCAGTCACCCTTACTCCATCAGTTCACCTTCCTTCTTCATGTCTCCTCCACCAATAGAACCCACAGCACATCAGAACTGCTGGTCCGTTGACCAGAACATTCAGAGCATTGACCCTGCAACCCATTGCACCGTCATAGACCATGGAGTGTTTGTCACAGGTCAGCTGACTCGACCACACCGTCTGAGGAGAAGCATGAGCCTTTGAGTGGAGTGGACCAGTGTCTGGAGCGTTTACATCTTACAGTACATCACACTGTGTGTCTCTGTGATCCTCTCTTTGGTTTGACTGTTCCCATTTTGCTTAGTCTACTGGTATGTTTTTTACCCAAGTGGGTTGTTATTACATTCAAGTCAATTTGGGTAACACTTTATTTTGACACTGATATGGACATGACGGTGTCATAAACAAACAAACTCTGTCAAACTCTGTTAAGCGTCAATGGTGTACAGGGTTGATTTATTTCTGAACTGCATATGGGGCGGCAGGTATCCTAGTGGTTAGAGCATTGGACAAGTAACTGAAAGGTTGCTAGATTGAATCCCCGAGCTGACAAGGTAAAACTCTGTCCTTCGTCCCTGAACAAGGCAGTTAATCCACTGTTCCTAGGCCGTCATTGAAAATAAGAATTTGTTCTTATCTAACTTGCCTAGTTAAATAAAGGTAAAATATGAATTAATAATATTAATAATAAATATGATTTCTATACTGCGTGAAATGTTCTAACTAAGTATCATGGAGGATGTTGGCATTTGCTGTGGATATGTTGTGTGTTGGATCCCTGAATAGTCCATTTCTATGTGTAATACAAACAGCATTTCTATCTATTATGGGAGCTGATCCAGCATGACACGAATTAGATATATTGTATACAATGTATACAATGAATGCTATAGTTGGAATTTCTGTCACTGTTTCTTAATGCATGATTGGTTTGAATGGAATATAATTGAATTTGTTTTGGGCAACAGATATATACAACAAAATGTACAATGTGGACCCAGAGGATATCACTTGAAAGGATATCACTTGAAAGTATTAATTCAAACGCTTGTTTCCAAAGTGGTCCTCGATGGTACAAACAATAACACATATAATGATTAAAAGACAAGACAAAATTACAAACAACCATAAATACAATCATTTATTTTAACATCCTAAAAAGTGGCACTACTCACTGTGCTTCTCCCTAACATTAAAATCCACAATCTATTAATCTATTCATACCGATCCTTCAAATAAATACACCTGACCAGCAGTAGGGAGCACAAGGGGCAGTGGAGTGGTTTCCCTTACTTAGACAACCTTGTTGAAATTAAAAACTTTGCCCTCTTTTTAAAGCTATTTTCTCCAATGAAGGCTATTCCATAAACAAATACCTATATGGAAAAACATGCTCCTCGCAGTACTGTTTACTCCTGGGATTTTACAAGACATAACACTAGCTCTGGTATTGTGACTGTGTTGGTTATAGACCATATCAATGTGGTTTTTCATGTAACTTGGGGCACGATCATTTAAGATGTCAAACATATGACTAAATTTAAGTTGGTCCACTCTGGACTCCAACAAGCCCACCTCCCGGAACTCCTGTACCCCTATGTGGGTCCTAGGGGGAATGTTCAGCATATACCTGATAGCATTATTTTGTATGACCTGCATTCTCTTTTTCAGATTTTTTGATAGTCCACTATACCAAGCAGAGCAGGCATTATCAAAATGACACTGAATCAAGGTTGAGACAAGCAGTATCTCAACGTTAATGTTAGAATATCTAGTGTCAGTTGACAGTTGAACGAACTTTATTTAACTCTTTGCAAACTGGAAACCATTTATCCGGAGGCTGCATTCATCGTTGTTGGGGATTTTAACAAGGCTAATCTGAAAACAAGACTCCCTAAATTTTATCAGCATATCGATTGCGCAACCAGGGGCGGAAAAACCTTGGATCACTGTTACTCTAACTTCCGCGACGCATATAAGGCCCTGCCCCGCCCCCCTTTCGGAAAAGCTGACCACGACTCCATTTTGCTGATTCCTGCCTACAGACAAAAGCTAAAAAAAGAAGCTCCCATGCTGAGGTCTGTCCAACGCTGGTCCGACCAAGCTGACTCCACACTCCAAGACTGCTTCCATCACGTGGACTGGGACATGTTTCGTATTGCGTCAAATAACAACATTGACGAATACGCTGATTCGGTGTGCGAGTTCATTAGAACGTGCGTTGAAGATGTCGTTCCCATAGCAACGATTAAAACATAACCAGAAACCTTGGATTGATGGCAGCATTCGCGTGAAACTGAAAGCGCGAACCACTGCTTTCAATCAGGGCAAGGTGTCTGGTAACATGACTGAATACAAACAATGCAGCTATTCCCTCCGTAAGGCTATCAAACAAGCTAAGCGTCAGTACAGAGACAAAGTAGAATCCCAATTCAACGGCTCAGACACAAGAGGCATGTGGCAGGGTCTACAGTCAATCACGGACTACAGGAAGAAATCCAGCCCAGTCACGGACCAGGATGTCTTGCTCCCAGGCAGACTAAATAACTTTTTTGCCCGCTTTGAGGACAATACAGCGCCACTGACACTGCCTGCAACGGAAAAATGCGGTCTCTCCTTCACTGCAGCCGAGGTGAGTAAAACATTTAAACGTGTTAACCCTCGCAAGGCTGCAGGCCCAGACGGCATCCCCAGCCGCGCCCTCAGAGCATGCGCAGACCAGCTGGCTGGTGTGTTTACGGACATATTCAATCAATCCCTATACCAGTCTGCTGTTCCCACATGCTTCAAGAGGGCCACCATCGTTCCTGTTCCCAAGAAAGCTAAGGTAACTGAGCTAAACGACTACCGCCCGTAGCACTCACTTCCGTCATCATGAAGTGCTTTGAGAGACTAGTCAAGGACCATATCACCTCCACCCTACCTGACACCCTAGACCCACTCCAATTTGCTTACCGCTCAAATAGGTCCACAGACGATGCAATCTCAACCACACTGCACACTGCCCTAACCCATCTGGACAAGAGGAATACCTATGTGAGAATGCTGTTCATCGACTACAGCTCGGCATTCAACAACATAGTACCCTCCAAGCTCGTCATCAAGCTCGAGACCCTGGGTCTCGACCCCGCCCTGTGCAACTGGGTACTGGACTTCCTGACGGGCCGCCACCAGGTGGTGAGGGTAGGTAACAACATCTCCTCCCCGCTGATCCTCAACACTGGGGCCCCACAAGGGTGCGTTCTGAGCCCTCTCCTGTACTCCCTGTTCACCCACGACTGCGTGGCCACGCACGCCTCCAACTCAATCATCAAGTTTGCGGACGACACAACAGTGGTAGGCTTGATTACCAACAACGACGAGACGGCCTACAGGGAGGAGGTGAGGGCCCTCGGAGTGTGGTGTCAGGAAAATAACCTCACACTCAACGTCAACAAAACTAAGGAGATGATTGTGGACTTCAGAAAACAGCAGAGGGAACACCCCCCTATCCACATCGATGGAACAGTAGTGGAGAGAGTAGCAAGTTTTAAGTTCCTCGGCATACACATCACAGACAAACTGAATTAGTCCACTCACACAGACAGCATCGTGAAGAAGGCGCAGCAGCGCCTCTTCAACCTCAGGAGGCTGAAGAAATTTGGCTTGTCACCAAAAGCACTCATAAACTTCTACAGATGCACAATCGAGAGCATCCTGGCGGGCTGTATCACCGCCTGGTACGGCAACTGCTCCGCCCTCAACCGTAAGGCTCTCCAGAGGGTAGTGAGGTCTGCACAACGCATCATCGGGGTCAAACCACCTGCCCTCCAGGACACCTACACCACCCGATGTTACAGGAAGGCCATAAAGATCATCAAGGACATCAAACACCCGAGCCACTGCCTGTTCACCCCGCTATCATCCAGAAGGCGAGGTCAGTACAGCTACATCAAAGCTGGGACCGAGAGACTGAAAAACAGCTTCTATCTCAAGGCCATCAGACTGTTAAACAGCCACCACTAACATTGAGTGGCTGCTGCCAACACACTGACACTGACTCAACTCCAGCCACTTTAATAATGGGAATTGATGGGAAATGATGTAAATATATCACTAGCCACTTTAAACAATGCTACCTTATATAATATTACTTACCCTACATTATTCATCTCATATGCATACGTATATACTGTACTCTATATCATCGACTGCATCCTTATGTAATACATGTATCACTAGCCACTTTAACTATGCCACTTTGTTTACATACTCATCTCATATGTATATACTGTACTCGATACCATCTACTGTATCTTGCCTATGCTGCTCTGTACCATCACTCATTCATATATCCTTATGTACATATTCTTTATCCCCTTACACTGTGTATAAGACAGTAGTTTAGGAATTGTTAGTTAGATTACTTGTTGGTTATTACTGCATTGTCGGAACTAGAAGCACAAGCATTTCGCTACACTCGCATTAACATCTGCTAACCATGTGTATGTGACAAATAAAATTTGATTTGATTTGATTTGATTTGATGCTTGAAGTTTTGAAATACTTCTAAATACCTTGAAATCTATTTCCACAAATCTATGTCTTTTGCCGAACCCACCTGATGAGCACACCTATGCTGTCTCTTTAGGCTGCAGGTCTAATGCCACGGTGACACAGGAAGAAAGAGAGAGAGAGAGAAAGAGAGAGAGAGAGAGAGAGAGAGAGAGAGAGAGAGAGAGAGAGAGAGAGAGAGAGAGAGAGAGCTGCTGGCATTTTCCCAGTGCCCAAACACATGTGCATGTAGTAACTGTACTACACTGAGCTCTTCCCTCCGTAGTCTGGAGCTCTGTCCTCCAAAGCTCAAATATCCCGGGCTCTACAGTAGTAGAACATTCCATGAATGAACTCTGGGCTGCTGCTCTGCTGCTAAACAGTAGTCTTAGACACCTGACCCTAGGCAACAGTACAGGCTGAGGTCTGGTTTCAATGACAAACTCTTTTGGCAACATTGATAAGGTGAAAAAAATCAGACAGACAACTCTCTCAACAAATCACGAGGAAGACATGCCAGAACGGCAAGATTTGAAACCAAAGTTTGCAGGAAAATCCTTTGCAGTGATTTTAGTGAAAGTAGTTGATCCAAACTAGCCACTTGCAAAATGAACTTATTCAAAATAACCTCTGTTATCCCCATCTTGCTAGCTGCTATTTTAGATTTTATTCAGGCAGATAGGGTAGGGACGTAGGCAGTGACGCTGTTCTATTTTAGATTTTATTCAGGCAGATAGGGTAGGGACGTAGGCAGTGACGCTGTTCTATTTTAGATTTTATTCAGGCAGATAGGGTAGGGACATAGGCAGTGACGCTGTTCTATTTTAGATTTTATTCAGGCAGATAGGGTAGGGACGTAGGCAGTGACGCTGTTCTATTTTAGATTTTATTCAGGCAGATAGGGTAGGGACGTAGGCAGTGACGCTGTTCTTCTGTGCCAAAAGAGTCCGTTATTGAAACTAGACCATAGTCACTGCCGAGAACAGCATGTCTGCTCTATATCTCTATGTCTTTGTGGTACAAGGGCTGTTTGTAGACCAGAGAGCACATTTCTGTGCAAACGGATAGGCCCAAATCCATAATAGTGACTCAAGAATTCACAAAAATCTTCCATTGACATCAGTGCATTATTAACAATAAGTTTGAATTAAGTGCGCACATCTGAAGATATGTTTCATCTCATCTCTGTTGTCTCCTTCTCATCAGTAACTCCAGTGAACTTCCACTCCTGTCCCTGCCATTGTCACCAGACTTATCAATCATTTCAAGCTGATGTTGACTTTGGCCATGGTCAGAGCATCAACACTGTGTATCATGGGTAAATTGTGACTGACTGATACAGTATACTGATATAATAATGAGTAGTTATTTATGATGCAAGATGATCTGTAGATATGTCTGTCTCGACTCGCCTTCAAAGTTAGCTGCAATGCTTTGACTTGACCAGGTTTTTGAGGTGTGAGTCATTGAGGAAATGTTGAAAATGAAGTCTTTCCAAAATTCAACCAAACAACAGGTGATAATGACTGCAAAATCATTGGAACGAGGAAACAAACTATTCACAATGTCAGATTTCTTTTTCAGAGACCCATTCAGACGCATGCAAACCGACAGACATTCAAAGAGTCACACGGATACAAAGATTCCTAAAGATAATAACAGATCATAATGGTGTTTGCTAGAGTGAGCTGATAACAGCTTTTGGGAAATCTGCCATTTAGTTTTTTCTACATAGAGAATTCCCCATTCTGAACCTGCCTGTCTGGTTGTGTCACAATGACACCAAGAGGAGAGAGACAGGGAGAGGGAGAGAGAGAGAAGGGGTAGAGAAAGATTAAAAGAGGGAGAGAAATAGAGAGTTGGTGAGTTGGAGAGAGGTTGACAGGTGTCTCTCGGGATATTTCCTTGTGATAACCTTGAGATTAGAGGTAGCGTCAAAATGAAACCATGATCTCTCTATGTCAAGAAAATCTATATCAAGAATGTTTGTCCTCATCATTTCATGATGATGATACCATCACTAAGTACATAACAGCTAAATAAATATGTCATGAAGAGTTCCACAAAAGTCAGTTTACACCATTCTCACACTTGAACCCATCTCAACAGACCATAAACTAAATTCTGGTTAACTGATACTGGACAAATACTACTATAAAATAGGATATGGGTGGAATTCTTCTCTTAGAATGCCTAGTCACTGACACTGAGGAAATAATCGCCCGTGAGCAGGAAGAGTCAGCTTTAACTGGGAGTATTTATACTTTACTATTCTATGACAGCAATTCTAATTCTGGATTGCTAATCAACTTGTTTGTGAGAAAAGGTGACAATGTGTTATGAATAGGGATAGTTTAGTTTTTTTTGTGTGTGTGGATCACAACAGTTAGAACAACAGTTAGAACAGCAAGGCAAAATATGCAAGCTCTGTAGACCTGCTATCATGATGTGAACAAAAAATATGCTTCCACTGTCACGCATAAAAATACAATAAACAACACAGTTTCCTTTGATGGGACCAATTCAGAGACGCGGTATAGTGTTGTGAAGTTCTCGTTGTTGTTTTACAGTCGTTGTCTCCAGTCCTGTGACGTATGACACTCTCATGTAGACTCCTACCGGTTTCTTCTCGTGATCGCACTGAGGTTGAGTTAAGGGAAATGGCTGGGGGGGGGGGGGGGGGGTGGAACTGGATCAGCCACATAGACAGCACCCACACACAGAACGTGTCTGGAGGTATGCTTCTGTCACACATAGTGGACAAAGATGTTCTGATAACAGGGCCAGGACAAGGTCTATTATAAGGTCCTCTGTGTGCGCGGTGTGTGTGTGTGTGTGTGTGTGTGTGTGTGTGTGTGTGTGTGTGGTGTGTGTGTGTGTGTGTGTGTGTGTGTGTGTGTGTGTGTGTGTGTGTGTGTGTGTGTGTGTGTGTGTGTGTGTGTGTGTGTGTGTGTGTGTGTGTGTGTGTGTGTGTGTGTGTGTGTGTGTGTGTGTAAAGCATAGTTGGATCATCACACTGTTTGTGGTAAACCTGTCAGAGTAAATAAACTGTCTCTCACGAACACTTAGTCATACATGTGGACAGAATCTCACACGCACACACACAGAGAAAGAGAGAGAGAGATCTTATCAGCCCTCCAATGATGCTGTGGCTCCTGCTGCTTTGAAGTCTTCTACTTTGGCATTTCCCTTCTCCAACAAGGACAGGATGACTAACAGGTGGAATACATCACCCATGGGTTCCCTCACCTCTCTGTTGGTACATTCCAATTCTCAATTTTGGTGGCTCTCGTTGCAGTTTCTCTCACACTCCCTCTAACCCTCCCTGACAGCTGAGGATGCCATAGTTGGAGATGAGGATGACCACCATCTCCACTGCTGGCAGGTACATCCCAGAGGTGGTCACATAGACGGACACAAATATCAGCCAAGACATCAGGTAGAGGAGCATGCTGAAGGTGATGAACCTGGCCTCGTTGTACTTCTGTGGCAGCTTGCAGCCTTTAAACGCACAGGCAAACAGACAAGACAGCGATGTAGTCCAACATTACACCAAATGCCACATAGGGCCCCTTGTCACACTCAGCCAGCACGGTGGCCTTCGCAGCACGGTGGCCTTCTCTGCATGGTGGCTCTGCAGGACCAGCCAAGGGCTGTTTGTAGACCAGAGAGCACATTTCTGTGCAAACGGATAGGCCCAAATCCATAATAGTGACTCAAGAATTCAAAAAAATCTTCCATTGACATCAGTGCATTATTAACAATAAGTTTGAATTAAGTGCGCACATCTGAAGATATGTTTCATCTCATCTCTGTTGTCTCCTTCTCATCAGTAACTCCAGTGAACTTCCACTCCTGTCCCTGCCATTGTCACCAGACTTATCAATCATTTCAAGCTGATGTTGACTTTGGCCATGGTCAGAGCATCAACACTGTGTATCATGGGTAAATTGTGACTGACTGATACAGTATACTGATATAATAATGAGTAGTTATTTATGATGCAAGATGATCTGTAGATATGTCTGTCTCGACTCGCCTTCAAAGTTAGCTGCAATGCTTTGACTTGACCAGGTTTTTGAGGTGTGAGTCATTGAGGAAATGTTGAAAATGAAGTCTTTCCAAAATTCAACCAAACAACAGGTGATAATGACTGCAAAATCATTGGAACGAGGAAACAAACTATTCACAATGTCAGATTTCTTTTTCAGAGACCCATTCAGACGCATGCAAACCGACAGACATTCAAAGAGTCACACGGATACAAAGATTCCTAAAGATAATAACAGATCATAATGGTGTTTGCTAGAGTGAGCTGATAACAGCTTTTGGGAAATCTGCCATTTAGTTTTTTCTACATAGAGAATTCCCCATTCTGAACCTGCCTGTCTGGTTGTGTCACAATGACACCAAGAGGAGAGAGACAGGGAGAGGGAGAGAGAGAGAAGGGGTAGAGAAAGATTAAAAGAGGGAGAGAAATAGAGAGTTGGTGAGTTGGAGAGAGGTTGACAGGTGTCTCTCGGGATATTTCCTTGTGATAACCTTGAGATTAGAGGTAGCGTCAAAATGAAACCATGATCTCTCTATGTCAAGAAAATCTATATCAAGAATGTTTGTCCTCATCATTTCATGATGATGATACCATCACTAAGTACATAACAGCTAAATAAATATGTCATGAAGAGTTCCACAAAAAGTCAGTTTACACCATTCTCACACTTCGAACCCATCTCAACAGACCATAAACTAAATTCTGGTTAACTGATACTGGACAAATACTACTATAAAATAGGATATGGGTGGAATTCTTCTCTTAGAATGCCTAGTCACTGACACTGAGGAAATAATCGCCCGTGAGCAGGAAGAGTCAGCTTTAACTGGGAGTATTTATACTTTACTATTCTATGACAGCAATTCTAATTCTGGATTGCTAATCAACTTGTTTGTGAGAAAAGGTGACAATGTGTTATGAATAGGGATAGTTTAGTTTTTTTTGTGTGTGTGGATCACAACAGTTAGAACAACAGTTAGAACAGCAAGGCAAAATATGCAAGCTCTGTAGACCTGCTATCATGATGTGAACAAAAAATATGCTTCCACTGTCACGCATAAAAATACAATAAACAACACAGTTTCCTTTGATGGGACCAATTCAGAGACGCGGTATAGTGTTGTGAAGTTCTCGTTGTTGTTTTACAGTCGTTGTCTCCAGTCCTGTGACGTATGACACTCTCATGTAGACTCCTACCGGTTTCTTCTCGTGATCGCACTGAGGTTGAGTTAAGGGAAATGGCTGGGGGGGGGGGGTGGAACTGGATCAGCCACATAGACAGCACCCACACACAGAACGTGTCTGGAGGTATGCTTCTGTCACACATAGTGGACAAAGATGTTCTGATAACAGGGCCAGGACAAGGTCTATTATAAGGTCCTCTGTGTGCGCGGTGTGTGTGTGTGTGTGTGTGTGTGTGTGTGTGTGTGTGTGTGTGTGTGTGTGTGTGTGTGTGTGTGTGTGTGTGTGTGTGTGTGTGTGTGTGTGTGTGTGTGTGTGTGTGTGTGTGTGTGTGTGTATTTCATAGGAATTGAACAATGTCTGTCGAAATTGCTTTTGTGCAGAAAAATAGACACATGTCCTGTAGACAAAATCCACTAAATGTCATCCGACAAGGGTAACAGATAATTGTATTTATTTATCCTTCATTGTTTTACAGTCAAGTCCTCATTAACCCCTCATAGAATAGCCAGACAACAGCTCCATGAGTAACACAGTGCAGCTTCACACACGGCCTTCTGTGTTCCATTGGGTTAATAACCAGACCTTCATACAACTTGCTATGCTGAATTCTTGATGCACAATCGAACGTGCTGTCATATGCTACCAGCATGCCCTACAAGTGAGTCACAATAGGCGGCCGAAGCGACACAATTCACCTCTATCTAATGTACATGCACCGTTGCAGTCTTTTTGTTTAATCAGTGGTGGTTAACCTTGCATTGGACTTACTTAACAATTTTGGACAAAGATAGAAATTGCTCTGTATATTATCTATAAATGTAAGAAATTATATGTAAGAAATTATATATATATATATATATTTATATATATATATATATATATGTGTGTGTGTTGTTTTGGCTTTCATGCCACGTATATTGTGATTACAGGGCTCATCCCATGTGATAATCGTTGTGCAATTGTGTATTTATTCAAGGCTCTCCTCGCTCTTTTGTTTGGGTTTCAACCCTGTGTTTTGTAAACGTGTTTGCTTGGTCTTCATCCCTGTGCCTTTACACTGTACACTGTAATTCCTGGGCCTGTCTCCCGATCCTTCATACCAATGTGACAGTAACCCAAAAAGTGTTCAACAAATCAAAATATATTTTATATTTGAGATTCTTCAAAGTAGCCACCATTTGCTTTGATGACAGCTTTGCACAATATTTGCATACTCTCAACCAGCTAGTCACCTGGAATGCATTTCAATTAACAGGTGTGCCTTGTTAAAAGTTCATTTGAGCCAATCAGTTGTGAAGTGACAAGGTAGGGGTGGTATGCAGAAAATAGCCTTATTTGGTAAAAGACCAAGTCCATAATATGGCAAGAACAGGTCACACACTTTGGGGCGGCAGGGTAGCCTAGTGGTTAGGGTGTTGGACTAGTAACCGAAAGGTTGGAAGTTCAAATCCCCGAGCTGACAAGGTACAAATCTGTCGTTCTGCCCCTGAACAGGCAGTTCCTAGGCCGTCATAGAAAATAAGAATGAACTGACTTGCCTAGTAAAATAAATAAAAAACATAAGCAAAGAGAAACGACAGTCCTTCATTACATTAAGACATGAAAGTCAGTCAACATGGAAGTCAAAGTTTCTACAAGTGCAGTCGCAAAAATCATCAGGCGCTATGAAGAATCTGGCTCTCATGAGGACCGCAACAGGAAAGGAAGACCCAGAGTTACCTCTGCTGCAGAGTATAAGTTCATTAGAGGTAACCACCTTGCTTGGGCATTAGGGCATTAGACCTGTGGAAATCTGTCCTTTGGTCTGATTAGTCCAAATTTGAGATTTTTTATTCCAACTGTGTCTTTGTGAGACGCAGAGTAGGTGACCGGATGATCTCCGCATGTGTGGTTCCCACCTTGAAGCATGGTGAGGGGGTGCTTTGCTGGTGACAGTGTCTGTGATTTATTTAGAATTCAAGGCACACTTAACCAGCATGACTACCACAGCATTCTGCAGCAATACGCCATCCCATCTGTTTTGCGCTTAGTAGGACTATAATTTGTTTTTCAACAGGACAATGACCCAAAACACACCTCCAGGCTGTGTAAGGGCTATTTGACCAAGAAGGAGAGTAATGGAGTGCTGCATCAGATAACCTGGTCTCCACAATCACCCAACCTCAACCCAATTGAGATGGTTTGGGCTAAGTTGGACCGCAGAGTGAAGTAAAAGCAGCCAGTGCTCAAGTGCTCAGCAAATGTGGGAACTCCTTCAAGATTGTTGGAAAAGCATTCCAGGTGAAGCTGGTTGAGAGAATGCCAAGAGTGTGCAAAGCTGTCATCAAGGCAAAGGGTGACTATTTGAAAAATCTCAAATCTCAAATATATTTTGATTTGTTTGAATTTTTTGGTTACTATATAATTCCATATGTGTTATTTCCTAGTTGTGATGTCTTAACTATTATTCTACAATGTAGAAAAAAATAAAGAAAAACCCTTGAATGAGTAGGTATTCTAAAACGTTGGACCGGTAGTGTATATTCATGTGAGATGGAAACTGTTTAGTGCTACATTTTGTCAGACACATTAATCTAATATCACATTTAATATTTCTCATATTTGTACGATTGGATGATATATCATTTTACGTTTTAGGTTGATTTATTTCTCCCTCATTTGGGAATTGTTTTGTGTTTTCATTTTGGCTCTGATACAGAGGCTATAAGGACTTCTGGGGTATTCTGTCCAGAATGCCCTAGTTTAGGTGATTACCGTATGCCACCATTGTGATTCTGTTTCCTTTAAATGGGTACATAGTTCAATAGTAATATCCTCTAAAACACTCTGGTGACTAACAAACTTTGCTCCCTGTTTCCAATTGTCCACATGGCTGGGAGAACCTATTCAAGTAAGTAAATACATTTTGAAAATGTAAAAAAAAAACAATATATTATTTGCTAACTAGCTACAGTGCAGGCTAACTCAAATGAGCTGCTAAATGAGCTAACGTAAACTCACCCCATTCCGTACAAATGTGCGCAACCGCGACATTCAAACGAGGCTACAAAGAAAACTAATGGGACTGTAGCGACTTTGTTGACTTCAAAATCTGGGGTGTGACCTAGGTTTCTATTCAACTATGATCGACATGGTAATGGCTCTATAGCATTGGGGAAAAGTAAAAAAAACTGACCCTCCAATACATTGTGACGTGTCATGCCGTAACGTACAGCACTCATAAATCAACTATTTCTGTCTTACAGCCTCTCTCCACCAGGTGTAGCACTTGTCTCATCGTTTAAAAACAAGAAATGGACAGTGGGGGGAGTAAGGGGGGATATCCTAGTCATTTGTTGCATCATCACTGCAAGCGATCATGACTTTCAAAAGCCGCTGTTTACTTCTGAAGATCACTTTAGCACCGCCCTAAAAACCTGATTCAAATTTGACACAAACCTTCAAATAGATATGTAATGACACATTAGATAAACTCTTTACAGTTTTTTATTTACATTTTAGAGGCAATAAGGTGATAAGTTGGACAGATAGAGTGAAAAAAAAGCAGTTTTCCGACACATCTCTCCTTCTCACTATCACGCATTAGTTTGGCTTCACCACTCGCCATTTTTAAAAAGACCCGACGGAGCTCATTGCCTCCTTGAATTATGCAGAAACGGGCAGCTTGGAGGTCATGTCATTAATGTTGTTGGAAAGGAGAGAAATTGTGCTTTACAATGGTATTGACATTACAGTTGATCTGGAAGTATTACGTTTTTGGGGCACTAAAATAAGGTCAATTGTACGGACCAAGGCGGTGTACTAAAGTGAGTGAGTTTACGTTAGCTAGTTGGCTTCAACTTCACATACTGTCGATAGCTAGCTAATTGAATTAAATATCATCAGCTACCTAACTTCATATTAGCTAGCTATATTGATGTATTCAATGTAAAAAACAAACTCTAAATGCATTTGTAGTTAGCTAGCTAACAGCCATGGAGGAGGGTGAAAGGATAGCCGTAAAAGTGAGAGAGTAGGCTATTCTGGATAGGGAAGGTACTTTTGTGTCGTTCCTGTCCCTAGAAGTGAGAACGGAGATAAAAGCAACATAATAGTCAGTGCGGTGTAATTTGACTATAATGAAGTTTGTTTCTTGTGATGTTTTCTGTCTTCAAATAAAGAGCGCTATGAAAGCCCGTCTACATATGAAGAGGTCCCAATGAAGATCTGTCACGGTTCATGAATCCACTGCCTCCCTCTCTTTCTCTCTCTCTCTCTCTCTCTCTCCCTTGTTTGTGTGGGCGTGGTTCCCAATCTCGGCCTGATTGTCTGCGCCAGCTGGAACCACTTATCTTCCCTTTATATGTTCTGTAACCAGTGCTTCTTGTTGTCAGATCGTTGTTTCTTCCCTGAGGTTGTGTCGTGTGTCCGTGCTCTTCTCTTGTGTGGATTATCTGCTGTGCTCCTTCCTACTCATCCGGACACACTCCCCTGGTTTTCTCAGCACGTTATCATCGGAAGATGCGCCCGAGTCCCTGGGTCGGATTCCGTCTGAGTACAGTCTGTCTGTCCTGTTGCTGCTGTGAACTATATTCATTAAACCATCGTTGCTTGCATCTTGCATCCGCCTCTGTGTTGTTACAGAACGATCTGACCAGACCATGGATGCAGCGAGTTCAACGAGTCTGACCGAATTCATTTCCCGCAGTATCACGAGAATGGATCAACAAGAGGAGAACATCTCCAGCACAGGTCGGGCAGTACAAGCCCTTGCGACTCAGGTATCCCAGCTGACTCAACAATTGCAACATCAGAGGGGTTCCGCTGCGCCACCTACACCGGCAGTTCAACCCGCCCCGCCAGAGCCGGATTCCCAGCTAGAGCCACGGCTACCGACACCAGAGGGTTATTCAGGTGATCCTGACTATTGCAGAGATTTTCTTACGAGATGTTCCATGCATTTCTCGTTGCAGCCACGGACCTTCAACCGTGAACAGTCTAAGGTAGCATTCGTACTCACACTGCTATCAGGCAAAGCGGCTCTTTGGGGAACGGCGGTGTGAGCGAACCAGGACCCATGCTGCACCTCTTTCCAGACACTCTCCAAGGAGATGAGAAGGGTCTTCGATCGGGCCGTGGCGGGTAGGGAGACGGCCAGACTACTCGCGGACCTTCGCCAAGGAGACCGTTCAGTATCGGAATACTCCATCCAATTCCGCACTCTGGCCGCAGAGAGTCAGTGGAACGAGGAGGCGCAGTGGGACATGTTCCTACATGGGCTGGAGGACCGGATCCAGAAGGAGATTTATGTTCTGGACCTTCCCAGGAGTTTAAATGGACTAGTGGAACTAGCCTTGAGGGTCGATGCTCGTCTGAGTCGTATTGGCCGCCGAGCATGCCCTAACAGACCGTATAACGACACGGAGGGCTGGCATGCCAGCGGCGGGAACACGGCCAGTTCAGCCTCCGCTCACGAACCCATGCAGCTGGGGAGAGCTCGCCTCTCCCGGGAAGAGAGGGAGAGGCGGAGATCCCAAGGACTCTGTTTCTACTGTGGTAGAGCGGGCCACTTTATCCACTCCTGCCCGGTAAAAGATCAGGCCCGGTAGTAAGCATGAGGCTACTATCGGGTGGTGTCACCACAGAGAATACCTCATCATCTACTCTCCTCCCGATAAGACTAAGATGGGCCACCCACACGCACGACACCCAAGCCTTACTGGACTCAGGAGCAGAGGGTAATTTCACGGACTTCAAGCTCGCTCACAAACTCCAGATTCCTATCACCTCACTCACGCACAAGATATCCGTCAACGCTCTCAATGGTCAAGAACTCCCCAACATTTCTCACACCACTGAACCTATCACACTCATCACTTCTGGCAATCACACTGACACTATCATTCCTACTCATGGACTCACCCCTTGCACCATTAGTTCTCGGCCACCCTTGGCTCACCCAACACAACCCCAGAGTTGACTGGGGTCATAACTCTATATCCATGTGGAGTAACAAGTGTCTTGAGTCCTGTTTAGTGTCTGCTTGTTCGTCTGTGTCTGATTCTGTGTTTCTAGAGGAGGCAGTGGATTTGTCTAACGTGCCCGTTGAATACCTCGACCTGAAGGAGGTGTTCAGTAAGTCCCGTGCTGCTTCTCTTCCTCCGCATCGTCCCTATGACTGTGCAATAGAATTATTGCCAGGTGAGTCTCCGCCTAAAGGCAAGTTATATTCACTCTCTGTTCCTGAGAGGGAGGCTATGGAGAGATACATCTCTGATTCTCTGGCATCTGGATTCATTCGTCCTTCCTCTTCTCCAGCGGGGGCAGGGTTCTTCTTTGTGGGGAAGAAGGACGGATCTCTGCGTCCTTGCATTGATTACCGTGGGTTGAATAACATCACAGTGAAGAATACCTATCCCTTACCGTTGATGTCCTCAGCCTTTGAAAGGTTTCATCCCCAGAGCAACGGTCAAACGGAGAGGGCCAACCAAGATTTGGAGAGAGTGTTGCGATGTTTGGTTTCTAAGAATCCCTCTTCCTGGAGTCAACAACTCTCTATGGTTGAGTACGCTCACAATTCGTTGCCAGTGGCAGCCACGGGTCTCTCTCCGTTTGAGTGTAGTTTAGGTTACCAGCCACCTATCTTTCCCAGTACGGAGTCCGAGGTCACTGTTCCCTCCGCTCACGCTTTCATCCAGAGGTGCCGTCACGCATGGAGCAGAGCCCGTGAGACTCTTCTCCGGGTGGGGGCGCGCACCAAGGCTAAGGCCGATCGCCATCGGTCGAAGCCTCCGGTATACGTCGTTGGCCAAAGAGTGTGGCTTTCTACTAAGAACATTCCACTCCGATCCGTTTCGAACAAGCTTGCCCCCAAATTTATCGGCCCGTTCAAAGTCACCAGGATCATTAGTCCGGTGGCGGTCCGGCTCAAGCTTCCTCCGGCGTATAGGAGAATTCATCCTACCTTTCATGTGTCTAAAATAAAACCTGTGTTTCAGGCACGCATTAACCCGCCGGTCCCGGTTCCCCCGCCGCCACGACTTGTTGATGGGGAACCCACCTTTTCTGTCAATCGTATTTTGGACTCTAGAAGGAGGGGACGCGGATTCCAGTACCTGGTGGACTGGGAGGGTTACGGCCCGGAGGAGAGAAGTTGGGTGCCTGCTAGGGACATTCTGGATCACTCCCTTATCGATGATTTCAATCGACAGGTAAATTCGCCTGGGAACGCCAAGCGGCGTTCCTGGGGGGGGGGGGTATTGTCACGGTTCATGAATCCACTGCCTCTCTCTCTCTTTCTCTCTCTCTCTCTCTCTCTCTCTCCCGTGTTTGTGTGGGCGTGGTTCCCAATCTCGGCCTGATTGTCTGCGCCAGCTGGAACCACTTATCTTCCCTTTATATGTTCTGTAACCAGTGTTGCTTGTTGTCAGATCATTGTTTCTTCCCTGAGGTTGTGTCGTGTGTCCGTGCTCTTCTCTCGCCGCCCTTGTGTGGATTATCTGCTGTGCTCCTTCCTACCCCATCCGGACACACTCCCCTGGATCTCTCAGCACGCTATCATCGGAAGATGCGCCCTAGTCCCTGGGTCGCATTCCGTCTGAGTACAGTCTGTCTGTCCTGTTGCTGCTGTAAACTGTTTTCATTAAACCATCGTTGCTTGCATCTTGCATCCGCCTCTGTATTGTCACAGCTAAGGCACAAACAAAAATGTGCATCATTTTTTTTTTCCACATTTATTTAACCAGGTAGGCTAGTTGAGAACAAGTTCTCATTTGCAACTGCGACCTGGCCAAGATAAAGCATAGCAGTGTGAACAGACAACACAGAGTTACACATGGAGTAAACAATTAACAAGTCAATAACACAGTAGAAAAAAAGAGAGTCTATATACATTGTGTGCAAAAGGCATGAGGAGGTAGGCGAATAATTACAAATTTTGCAAAATAACACTGGAGTGATAAATGATCAGATGGTCATGTACAGGTAGAGATATTGGTGTGTGTTAGAGGAATTCTAAATTCCTATATGTTTTGTAGCCAAAACCAAAATCACACTCTATCTATTTCATAATAAGTTGTAGGTTTATCATTTTTGCATGAAATAGATCGAGACCAGTCTTAAAAACAAGTTCAGCATTTATTCTTGATGAGTACTGCCCCAAAATACAAAGAACAGGTATTTTAAAGAGAAGATAAAAATGATGTCATCAGTTTCTCACTCTCTCTCCGATCCACACAATAGCGCAGTGTCTTCAGTTCTGGAGATTTTCTCCTACTCCCCTCATAAAGCAAACATTCCAATCTGTCTAAAACACCTCCACTAATGGAACATCAAAGAACATTCTTATCTGTCAGAAAAAATATATAGCCCTCCTTCTCCCTTTCCCGCAAGGTACAGACAATTAATTTGTTTTACCTACATTTTCGGTCCTAGTTTAACCAAAAATCCATACATTTCATACCATAGGTTGGTTGGTTCTAATAAAAATGTATACATAATTCATCATTTCAACTATAATTTCCTCCAACAGTGTGCAAAAGAGCAGAAAAAGTAAATAACTATAAACAGTATGGGGATGAGGTAGGTCAAATTGGGAGGGCTATTTACCGATGGACTATGTACAGCTGCAGCGATCAGTTAGCTGCTCAGATAGCAGATGTTTGAAGTTGGTGAGGGAGATAAAAGTCTCCAAATTCAGCGATTTTTGCAATTAGTTCCAGTCACAGGCAGCAGAGAACTGGAACGAAAGGCGGCCAAATGAGGTGTTGGCTTTAGGGATGATCAGTGAGATACACTTTCTGGAGCACGTGCTATGGGTGGGTGTTGCCATCGTGACCAGTGAACTGAGATAAGGCAGAGCTTTACCTAGCATGGACTTGTAGATGACCTGGAGCCAGTGGGTCTGGCGACGAATATGTAGCAAGGGCCAGCCGACTAGAGCATACAGGTCGCAGTGGTGGATGGTATAAAGTGCTTTAGTAACAAAACGGATGGCACTGTGATAAACTGCATCCAGTTGGCTGAGTAGAGTATTGGAAGCTATTTTGTAGATGACATTGCCGAAGTCGAGGATCGGTAGGATAGTCAGTTTTACTAGGGTAAGTTTGGCAGCGTGAGTGAAGGAGGCTTTGTTGCGGAATAGAAAGCCGACTCTAGATTTGATTTTAGATTGGAGATGTTTGATATGAGTCTGGAAGGAGAGTTTACAGTCTAGCCAGACACCTAGGTACTTATAGATGTCCACGTATTCTAGGTCAGAACCATCCAGGGTGGTGATGCTAGTCGGACGTGCGGGTGCAGGCAGCGAACGGTTGAAAACATGCATTTGGTTTTACTAGCGTTTAAGAGCAGTTGGAGGCCACGGAAGGAGTGTTGTATGGCATTGAAGGTCGTTTGGAGGTTAGATAGCACAGTGTCCAAGGACGGGCCAGAAGTATACAGAATGGTGTCGTCTGCGTAGAGGTGGATCAGGGAATCGCCCGCAGCAAGAGCTACATCATTGATATATACAGAGAAAAGAAAAAGAGTTGGCCCGAGAATTGAACCCTGTGGCACCCCCATAGAGACTGCCAGAGGACCGGACAGCATGCCCTCCGATGTAACACACTGAACTCTGTCTGCAAAGTAGTTGGTGAACCAGGCAAGGCATAAGAATGTGGTGATTGACAGAGTCGAAAGCCTTGGCAAGGTCAATGAAGACGGCTGCACAGTACTGTCTTTTATCGATGGTGGTTATGATATCGTTTAGTACCTTGAGCGTGGCTGAGGTGCACCCGTGACCGGCTCGGAAACCAGATTGCACAGCGGAGAAGGTACGGTGGGATTCGAGATGGTCAGTGACCTGTTTGTTGACTTGGCTTTCGAAGACCTTAGATAGGCAGGGGTTGCGACAATGGCGGCGGATAGTTTCAGAAATAGAGGGTCCAGATTGTCACGCCCAGCTGATTTGTACGGGTCCAGGTTTTGCAGCTCTTTCAGAACATCTGCTATCTGGATTTGGGTAAAGGAGAACCTGGAGAGGCTTGGGCGAGTAGCTGCGGGGGGGGGGGGGGGAGTAGGTTGGAGGTTGGGCGAGGTTGGACTAGCCAGGAGGAAGGCATGGCCAACCGTTGAGAAATGCTTGTTGAAGTTTTCGATAATCATGGATTTATCGGTGGTGACCGTGTTAACTAGCCTCAGTGCAGTGGGCAGCTGGGAGGAGGTGCTCTTCTTCTCCATGGATTTTTACAGTGTCCCAGAACTTTTTGGAGTTAGAGCTACAGGGTGCAAATTTCTGCCTGAAGAAGCTGGCCTTTGCTTTCCTGACTGACTGCGTGTATTGGTTCCTGACTTCCCTGAACAGTTGCATATCGCGGGGACTATTCGATGCTATTGCAGTCCGCCACAGGATGTTTTTGTGCTGGTCGAGGGCAGTCAGGTCTGGAGTGAACCAAGGGCTATATCTGTTCTTAGTTCTGCATTTTTTGAACGGAGCGTGCTTATCTAAAATGGTGAGGAAGTTACTTTTAAAGAATGACCAGGCATCCTCAACTGATGGGATGAGGTCAATGTCCTTCCAAGATACCCGGGCCAGGTCGATTCGAAAGGCCAGCTCACAGAAGTGTTTTAGGGAGCGTTTGACAGTGATGAGGGGTGGTCGTTTGACTGCGGATCCGTAGTCCCCCGGACCAGGGCTGTGAACTACTGATCTTGTAACAACACAGATGGGGATGCAAGATGCAAGCAACGATGGTTTAATGAATATAGTTCACAGCAGCAACAGGACAGACAGACTGTACTCAGACGGAATGCGACCCAGGGACTCGGGCGCATCTTCCGATGATAACGTGCTGAGAAAACCAGGGGAGTGTGTCCGGATGAGTAGGAAGGAGCACAGCAGATAATCCACACAAGAGAAGAGCACGGACACACGACACAACCTCAGGGAAGAAACAACGATCTGACAACAAGAAGCACTGGTTACAGAACATATAAAGGGAAGATAAGTGGTTCCAGCTGGCGCAGACAATCAGGCCGAGATTGGGAACCACGCCCACACAAACACGGGAGAGAGAGAGAGAGAGAAAGAGAGGGAGGCAGTGGATTCATGAACCGTGACAATACCCCCCCTAGGAACGCCTCTTGGCGTTCCCAGGCATATTTACCTGTCGATTGAAATCATCGATAAGGGAGTGATCCAGAATGTCCCTAGCAGGCACCCAACTTCTCTCCTCCGGGCCGTAACCCTCCCAGTCCACCAGGTACTGGAATCCACGTCCCCTCCTTCTAGAGTCCAAAATACGATTGACAGAAAAGGTGGTTTCCCCATCAACAAGTCGTGGCGGCGGGGGAACCGGGACCGGCGGGTTAATGCGTGCCTGAAACACAGGTTTTATCTTAGACACATGAAAGGTAGGATGAATTCTCCTATACGTCGGAGGAAGCTTGAGCCGGACCGCCACCGGACTAATGATCCTGGTGACTTTGAACGGGCCGATAAATTTGGGGGCAAGCTTGTTCGAAACGGATCGGAGTGGAATGTTCTTAGTAGAAAGCCACACTCTTTGGCCAACGACGTATACCGGAGGCTTCGACCGGTGACGATCGGCCTTAGCCTTGGTGCGCGCCCCCACCCGGAGAAGAGTCTCACGGACTCTGCTCCATGCGTGACGGCACCTCTGGATGAAAGCGTGAGCGGAGGGAACAGTGACCTCGGACTCCGTACTGGGAAAGATAGGTGGCTGGTAACCTAAACTACACTCAAACGGAGAGAGACCCGTGGCTGCCACTGGCAACGAATTGTGAGCGTACTCAACCATAGAGAGTTGTTGACTCCAGGAAGACGGATTCTTAGAAACCAAACATCGCAACACTCTCTCCAAATCTTGGTTGGCCCTCTCCGTTTGACCGTTGCTCTGGGGATGAAACCCTGAAGACAGGCTGACACTCGCTCCCAGTAACCTACAAAACTCTTGCCAAAACTTGGACACAAATTGGGGCCCCCAGTCAGAAACTACGTCTATTGGCAGGCCATGTAAGCGAAAGACGTGATCCACGACAGTTACCGCTGTCTCCTTGGCAGATGGTAATTTAGGCAAAGGAATAAAATGAGCCGCCTTCGAGAACCGGTCCACCACGGTCAAAACAACCGTCTTGCCCTGGGAGGGTGGGAGGCCAGTAACAAAATCTAGCGCGATGTGGGACCAGGGTCTCGAAGGGACCGACAGCGGTTGGAGTAACCCATCTGGGGGTCGATTAGAAGTCTTCCCAGTGGCACAAACCGAGCAAGCCAAGACAAAACTGTGAATGTCACGAGCCATCAGTGGCCACCAAAAGCATTGCTTAACCAAAAAGCTAGTACGGCTGACTCCTGGATGACACGCTACGTTGGAGCAGTGCCCCCACCGAATAACATCGGACCGACACCCCTCCGGCACAAACAACCGATTAGGCGGGCAACCGGGCGGAGGCGTTACCCCTTCTAAGGCCATTTTGACCCTCGATTCAACCTCCCATGTGAGTGTGGAGACCACTAGGGTCCCGGGTAGGATGCACTCGGGAGTGGATGGGCGTTCGGAATGGTCAAAAATGCGAGAAAGGGAATCGGGTTTGACATTCTTGGAACCCGGGCGATACGAGAGAGAGAAGTCAAAACGTCCGAAAAAGAGTGCCCACCGCGCCTGCCTGGAGTTGAGTCGCTTGGCGGTTCTGATATATTCCAAATTCTTGTGATCGGTCCAAACTATAAAAGGTACCCCCGAACCCTCTAACCAATGACGCCACTCCTCCAGTGCTAACTTCACTGCCAACAACTCTCTGTTGCCAATGTCGTAGTTGCGTTCCGCTGGTGATAACCGATGGGAAAGGAACGCGCAAGGGTGCATCTTGTCGTCAGAAGAGGAACGTTGGGAAAGTACCGCACCTACCCCCACCTCTGAAGCGTCCACCTCCACCACGAACTGACGCGAGGGATCGGGAGCTATGAGGATGGGAGCCGAAACAAAGTGGCTCTTGAGTTTGGCGAATGCAGCCTCGGCTGTATCGGACCACCTGAACGTCACTCTGGGAGAGGTTAAGGCGGTAAGAGGAGCGACTATCTGGCTAAAGTTGCGAACGAAACGCCGGTAGAAATTGGCGAATCCCAGAAACCTCTGTAGGGCCTTACGGGAATCTGGGCTTGGCCAATCCACCACAGCCTTAACCTTGTCAGGATCCATGCGAATACCTTCAGTCGAGACGATGTAACCTAGGAATGGAACGGATTGTGCATGAAAAATGCATTTCTCCGCCTTGACAAAAAGTCCATTCTCCAACAACCTCTGAAGCACTCGTCTGACGTGCTGAACGTGTTCCTGGAGAGAAGAAGAAACAATCAGTATATCATCCAGGTAAACATATATGAACTGATCAATCATATCTCTCGGCACGTCATTGACGAGTGCCTGGAAAACCGCTGGGGAGTTGGATAGCCCAAAAGGCATGACCAAATATTCGAAGTGCCCTCTGGGGGTGTTAAACGCGGTCTTCCATTCGTCCCCCTCCCTTATGCGAACCAAATGATATGCATTACGTAAATCCAACTTAGTGAACACGGATGCTCCCTGTAACCTTTCAAAGGCTGAGGACATCAACGGTAAGGGATAGGTATTCTTCACTGTGATGTTATTCAACCCACGGTAATCAATGCAAGGACGCAGAGATCCGTCCTTCTTCCCCACAAAGAAGAACCCCGCCCCCGCTGGAGATGAGGAAGGACGAATGAATCCAGATGCCAGAGAATCAGAGATGTATCTCTCCATAGCCTCCCTCTCAGGAACAGAGAGTGAATATAACTTGCCTTTAGGCGGAGACTCACCTGGCAATAATTCTATTGCACAGTCATAGGGACGATGCGGAGGAAGAGAAGCAGCACGGGACTTACTGAACACCTCCTTCAGGTCGAGGTATTCAACGGGCACGTTAGACAAATCCACTGCCTCCTCTAGAAACACAGAATCAGACACAGACGAACAAGCAGACACTAAACAGGACTCAAGACACTTGTTACTCCACATGGATATAGAGTTATGACCCCAGTCAACTCTGGGGTTGTGTTGGGTGAGCCAAGGGTGGCCGAGAACTAATGGTGCAAGGGGTGAGTCCATGAGTAGGAATGATAGTGTCAGTGTGATTGCCAGAAGTGATGAGTGTGATAGGTTCAGTGGTGTGAGAAATGTTGGGGAGTTCTTGACCATTGAGAGCGTTGACGGATATCTTGTGCGTGAGTGAGGTGATAGGAATCTGGAGTTTGTGAGCGAGCTTGAAGTCCATGAAATTACCCTCTGCTCCTGAGTCCAGTAAGGCTTGGGTGTCGTGCGTGTGGGTGGCCCATCTTAGTCTTACCGGGAGGAGAGTAGATGATGAGGTATTCTCTGTGGTGACACCACCCGATAGTAGCCTCATGCTTACTACCGGGCCTGATCTTTTACCGGGCAGGAGTGGATAAAGTGGCCCGCTCTACCACAGTAGAGACAGAGTCCTTGGGATCTCCGCCTCTCCCTCTCTTCCCGGGAGAGGCGAGCTCTCCCCAGCTGCATGGGTTCGTGAGCGGAGGCTGAACTGGCCGTGTTCCCGCCGCTGGCATGCCAGCCCTCCGTGTCGTTATACGGTCTGTTAGGGCATGCTCGGCGGCCAATACGACTCAGACGAGCATCGACCCTCAAGGCTAGTTCCACTAGTCCATTTAAACTCCTGGGAAGGTCCAGAACATAAATCTCCTTCTGGATCCGGTCCTCCAGCCCATGCAGGAACCTGTCCCACTGCGCCTCCTCATTCCACTGACACTCTGCGGCCAGAGTGCGGAATTGGATGGAGTATTCCGATACTGAACGGTCTCCTTGGCGAAGGTCAGCAAGTAGTCTGGCCGCCTCCCTACCTGCCACGGCCCGATCGAAGACCCTTCTCATCTCCTCGGAGAGTGTCTGGAAAGAGGTGCAGCATGGGTCCTGGTTCGCCCACACCGCCGTTCCCCAAAGAGCCGCTTTGCCTGATAGCAGTGTGAGTACGAATG
This sequence comes from Oncorhynchus masou masou, assembly GCF_036934945.1. Lineage (NCBI taxonomy): Eukaryota > Metazoa > Chordata > Actinopteri > Salmoniformes > Salmonidae > Oncorhynchus > Oncorhynchus masou. The sequence continues at coordinate 69,448,759 of NC_088240.1, forward strand.
CTACCTTAGACTGTTCACGGTTGAAGGTCCGTGGCTGCAACGAGAAATGCATGGAACATCTCGTAAGAAAAGCTCTGCAATAGTCAGGATCACCTGAATAACCCTCTGGTGTCGGTAGCCGTGGCTCTAGCTGGGAATCCGGCTCTGGCGGGGCGGGTTGAACTGCCGGTGTAGGTGGCGCAGCGGAACCCCTCAGATGTTGCAATTGTTGGGTCAGCTGGGATACCTGCGTCGCAAGGGCTTGTACTGCCCGACCTGTGCTGGAGATGTTCTCCTCTTGTTGATCCATTCTCGTGATACTGCGGGAAATGAATTCGGTCAGACTCGTTGAACTCGCTGCATCCATGGTCTGGTCAGATCGTTCTGTGACAATACAGAGGCGGATGCAAGATGCAAGCAACGATGGTTTAATGAAAACAGTTTACAGCAGCAACAGGACAGACAGACTGTACTCAGACGGAATCCGACCCAGGGACTAGGGCGCATCTTCCGATGATAGCGTGCTGAGAGATCCAGGGGAGTGTGTCCGGATGGGGTAGGAAGGAGCACAGCAGATAATCCACACAAGGGCGGCGAGAGAAGAGCACGGACACACGACACAACCTCAGGGAAGAAACAACGATCTGACAACAAGCAACACTGGTTACAGAACATATAAAGGGAAGATAAGTGGTTCCAGCTGGCGCAGACAATCAGGCCGAGATTGGGGACCACGCCCACACAAACACGGGAGAGAGAGAGAGAGAGAGAAAGAGAAAGAGAGAGGCAGTGGATTCATGAACCGTGACATTAGCACTGCACAGCTGATTCAAATGATCAACTTAGATTCAAGCTTCAAGCGGTATTTATGTATGAATTTGTGATGCACATATGTGTCCATGCTTCTATCAATCCAACGTTATCATGATTTGTTATCAGGGATATTATACTTTAGTAATCCACAATGACCTGGTGATGTAAATGTCTAATAATTACATTGTCTCCCACATTCCTACAGATACCTTGCAACTGGAGATTCCTTCAAAACGAATGCAGTCGCTTCACTCATAATATACAGAAGAACGATCGCCTTAGGGCGAGGACAGCTGTGCTGCAAGCCCAGCTTCAGACTCAATCGTTAGGCAAGGTTCATTTCAGTGTAGGAAAGGATGAAACAGCATCTGTGCCATCAGTAAGTACAGATAGTAGTATAAATCCCCTCGCACGGTACCCGCAGCCGGACAACTTTCTCATGACTTCTGGAGGGAAATGCTGTAGGAATGCTCAACCGGTGTCGCTCACTCAGCCGACAGAAACTTTCAACCGGTTCTCCCCATTAAGCAGTGAGTCGGAGTCAGAGGCCGAGCCTTCTGTGGTCTCTACTCCTCCTGTTACGGGGTCTGAGACGCCGAAGCCTCCCACCATTAGCTCTGACAAATTGAAAACCCTAGTTATTGGCGTCTCCATTACCTGCAGTATTAGACTTAAAATGAATCATCCAGCGATCATACATTGTTTACCAGGGGGCAGGGCTACCAAAGTTAAGGCTAATCTGAAGATGGTGCTGGTTAAAGCTAAAACTGGCGAGTGTAGAGAGTATATGGATATTGTTATCCACATCGGCATCAACGATGTTAGGATGAAACCGTCAGAGGTCACCAAGCACAACATTGCTTCAGCGTGTAAATCAGCTAGCACAGTCAGTGTAGTCAGCTCAGCTATCCCCATTGAGACTGTGTATGTGTCTCGACCTAGGTTGGGCAAAATTAAACATGGCGGTGTTCGCCTTAGCAATCGCACTTGAATAAAGATCTCCTCCATTCCTGCCATTATTGAAAGAGATTGTGATACCTTTTCACGCCCTGACTTTAGAGATCCTTTTTATGTCTCTATTTTGGTTTGGCCAGGGCGTGAGTTGGGGTGGGTATTCTATGTTTTGTGTTTCTATGATTTTCTATTTCTATGTTTTGGCCAGGTATGGTTCTCAATCAGGGACAGCTGTCTATTGTTGTCTCTGATTGGGAACCATACTTAGGTACCCTTTTTCCCACCTGTGTTTGTGGGAGGTTAACTTTTTGTTTTGTTGGCGTCATTTCTTAATTAAAGTCAAATGTATGCTCACCACGCTGCACCTTGGTCCTGATCCTTCAACAGCCGTGACATACCTCACATCTCAAAATAGGGCTACTTAATGTTAGATCCCTCACTTCCAAGGCAGTTATAGTCAATGAACTAATCACTGATCATAATCTTGATGTGATTGGCCTGACTGAAACAAGGCTTAAGCCTGATGAATTTACTGTGTTAAATGAGGCCTCACCTCCTGGTTACATTAGTGACCATATCTCCCGCGCATCCCGCAAAGGCGGTGGTGTTGCTAACATTTACGATAGCAAATTTCAATTTACAAAAAAAAAACAGATGTTTTTGAGCTTTGAGTCATGAAATCTATGCAGCCTACTCAATCACTTTTTATAGCTACTGTTTACAGGCCTCCTGGGCCATATACAGCGTTCCTCACTGAGTTCCATGAATTCCTATCGGACCTTGTAGTCATAAAAGATCTTCTAATTTTTGGTGACTTTAATATTCACATGGAAAAGTCCACAGACCCACTCCAAAAGACTTTCGGAGCCATCATCGACTAGCTTGGAAAGACAGTACCGTGCAGTATCGAAGAGCCCTCACTGCTGCCCGATCATCCTATTTTTCCAATTAAATTGAGGAAAATAAGAACAATCCAACATTTATTTTTGATACTGTCGCAAAGCTAACTAAAAAGCAACATTCCCCAAAGGAGGATGGCTTTCACTTCAGCAGTAATAAATGCATTAACTTCTTTGAGGAAAAGATCATGATCATTAGAAAGCAAATTACGGACTCCTCTTTAAATCTGCGTGTTCCTCCAAAGCTCAGTTGTCCTGAGTTTGCACAACTCTGCCAGGACCTAGGATCAAGGGAGACACTCGAGTGTTTTAGTACTATATCTCTTGACACAATGATGAAAATAATCATGGCCTCTAAACCTTCAAGCTGCATACTGGACCCTATTCCAAGTAAACTACTGAAAGAGCTGCTTCCTGTGCTTGGCCCTCCTATGTTGAACATAATAAACGGCTCTCTATCCACCGGATGTGTACCAAACTCACTAAAAGTGGCAGTAATAAAGCCTCTCTTGAAAAAGCCAAACCTTGACCCAGAAAATATAAAAAACTATCAGCCTATATCGAATCTCCCATTCCTCTCAACAATGTTAGAAAAAGCTTTTGCGCAGCAACTCACTGCCTTCCTGAAGACAAACAATGTACACAAAGTGCTTCAGTCTGATTTTAGACCCCATCATGGTACTGAGACTGCACTTGTGAAGGTGGTAAATTACCTTTTAATGGCGTCAGACCGAGGCTCTGCATCTGTCCTCGTGCTCCTAGACCTTAGTGTTGCTTTAGATACCATCGATCACCACATTCTTTTGGCGAGATTGGAAACCCAAATTGGTCTACACGGACAAGTTCTGGCCTGGTTTAGATCTTATCTGTACATTTCGATAACATGGTGAAGCCCCAAAATTGCCCTCCCTTCCTTATGTCTGTGTTTCAGACATAAGGAAGTGGATGGCTGCAAACATTCTACTTTATACTCGGACAAAACAGAGATGGTTGTTCTAGGTCCCAAGAAACAAAGAAATCTTCTCAAGAATCTGACAATTAATTTCGATAGTTGGACAGTCATCTCAAATAAAACTGTGAAGGACCTCGGCGTTACTCTAGACCCTGATCTCTCTTTTGACAAACATGTGTGCCAGAGGAGAAGTCTGCTGCTCTGCAGGATATTTCAAGGATGGGGTCCAACAACGCAGCAAGAGATGCAATCCGTGTGCGGGAGATCTTCACCTCCTACTGCTTTGAAGAGGGTGCTGTTCTGTTACAGGAATTAAATTCCTACATGTTTTAATACCCAATTAAAATGAAACACTGTCAATTTCTAAGAATTTGTAAGACTCTTATTTGCATAAAATGGACAGAGACCAGTCTCAAAATCAATCAGCAGCGTTTATTCTCAAGAGTACTGAACATGATACAGTTTACCACAGGTTATAAATTGAAAATGACGTCATTAGTTTTCGTACTACCCCATCTCATCTACACTCCAGTACAATAGCTGTATAGTTCTCAAGCCTTCCCACATCGTCTCTCCTAACTTATATCATTTATGACCCGAGCCAAGGTCTACCTGTGTAGATAAGCATTCTAGCCAGTCTGACGATAAATTCATTCATTTCTACCAAGGAACAGACAGTCATTGTTCTACTTGATTATAATTACACACATTATATTCAGTACTAGGATAAAAAGAAAATTCATACATATACAGTAACATAATAGTACTCTGATTAGTCAGTCCTGATTGAAATGTATACATAATTAGTCATCATTGATAAAAAATACCTTAACAAGTTCCCTGGCAACACCATAGACTGCGCTATGCACAACCAAAGGCTCTTTTAAGAGGCATTCACATTGCAATAAGAGTATTCTTCCATTTACTTAGCTATGTCAACTGCAGGTACTCAATTCCCAGATTCTCTCCATTTGATTTCTACTTCTCAGGTGAGTTTGCTGTTTAGGTAAGGGTGTGATGTCTGTACACAAACAACCTAGTATATTTTAAATCACCCATATTGAAAAAATGTAGATCAATTAGACACCCTACAACACACACCTACACACTCATGTATCAATCTGATTGATGGATTGTGTTGTGCTGCAAGCAGGCTCGCGTGTATAAATATGGCTTTTTCCACGTTCAAAGAATAGGCAAGAGAGCCAACCATGGATAATAGTAAGACACTTCAGTATTTCTATAACTACACTATATTGTTTGTCCTCGTGTGTCCGTTCATGTTTTTCAGCATAAAGTACTCTGCAGCCACTTAGTGTGGTGTGGACACCAGGTGAGGCCACACACGCAGATTCCTGTTGAACACTGTCTCTTTAAATACCTCATTTCTCAATAACAGTCTCTTCTTCATGTCATCCCTTTCTCCTCTTCTCCCCAAATCCTTTAGGTTATATCAGCTGTGTCAGTGAACCCCTCCCGCATCTGAACTGGCTACATAGAGGACCGCTAGAAGGTTGCCGCTTCTCACGCTTTCCTTCCATTGAAATGAATGCGAAGCTCGGTTTCACCCTGCGGCAACCTGTGCTAGTGTATCATGCCCGTCAGTAATGATATCATAATAACTCATGGTGAGATGAAGGAAAAAACTACAACTACAGCAGAACTCTGAGAGCCTGTGTTTTTATTCACCTGGAGATTGTTACAGACATACACTGCATCACACGACAGACGCTAGTTACTGAACCTAACCCATCTGGTCCTGTACTGTGGCTGGCTGGCGGCGCTTCAATAAGGAGTACTTGCACAAGCAGGCCACTGAAACTTTGTCCCAATCCTACCGTAACATTGTCACAGATAATCGTAGACCTGGCTGAATGCTATACTGACTTACGCAGCAAGTTACCTGCAGCGCTGTTGCTACACTATGTATCTACATTACTGCAGCCAGTTTCATGCAACTGGTGTCCTGAATGTTATTCTTTTTTATTGTTTTTTTTGTACTTGTTTACCCCTTTTTCTCCCCAATTTTGTGATATCGAATTGTTAGTTAGTCTTGTCCCATTGCTGCAACTCCCATACAGATCGAACCCGGGTCTGTAGTGACACCTCTAGCAGCACGATGAAGTACCGTAGACCGCCGCACCACTCGGGAGGCCCCTGAATGTTATTCTAACCTTAATATTGCAGCCAGGGCCAAGGAGTGGAGAGGAGAGGAGCAGATAATAATAATTACAGTTTTTGACCATCTTTCTTTCAAATTAGCAGAAAGCCATTTGATCAGAATAATTAAGAATCTCCAGGTCAGGTCAACCATTGACCATTTCTTTAACATAAGAGAGACCCCAGAGAAAGAGATGTGCAGCTGCCTTCCAACATAATAATGTCACTGGAAGACACACATCATCATTATCATCTTGACACAATGTACATCCTCCACTGACACAGTACAACTACATTGAGGGGACGAAGCTGTTAGCTGATTATTTTGATGAGATCTCAATACTACAGAAGGTGCAGGATATATTTCCATCCAAGCTGTGACCATGATAATTATGCTGTAGGTGACAGTATTGTGCTAGTTGAGTGCCTGGGTTTACATCAATAATGGCTGATCCCATGCTGTGACTCCACTCTCCCAGGGTTTCTCAGGGGGGGTGTGATATCCAAGAACCACATGTCCATTTCACCACACAATGAATAGGTTACAGACGTGTGAAACAGGACAAATATAGGCACCCCTACTAGACCTTTGAAGCGTTATTATTACATAGCCTGAATGAGGTTTATTGCTTACCATAGGAACAACATTTTTGCACCCTCTAGTAGTATTCTTGGAAAAGCATGGTCAATGTACTTATTATAGTGTTTGCATTGTGTTACTACTGTAATTGGATATGATACATAACCTCATACATTCATTTTTAAACAAAGAAATGTTTTCCACCATTTGTATTTGATTAATGTATTCTACTGTGGATTAACTAATAAAAAGGGCAAAGACAAATGGTTGGATATCTTGTGAAATCAATGCATTGATGATGAAGGAGTGGCTAACAGGAGACAGTCAATAAATTAATTTATCTCTGAAATGTCAAGGTTAAACATTGTGACTCAATGAACACTTAAGTGTAATACAAGTGTTAAACGACCCAAGTGTTTAAAAGACAACTTGGATATCATGAAATCAGTTCTGTCTTTCATCTTGAACAAAAACATGTTTATATTGCAGATCAGTTGTGATGCATTTGTGTGACTGTCTGACACCTTTAGCTGGAGCAAGTGAGTCAGTCAGTGTGGATGTCTGTCAGAGTGGGCTGGGCGGGAGGGGGCAGGGTTATGCAGACATTAGATGGGATTAGTAGGAATCAACAGGTGTGTTTTTATTTATTATGCTGACAGGTCACTGTGTCAGTCTGCTAGAGGAGAAAACAGAGTGAGAGTGAGAGAGAGAGAGAGAGAGAGAGAGAGGGGGAGTGTGAGGGAAGGTTAGAGGGAGTGTGAGAGAAAATGCAAAGAGAGACACCAACATTGAGAATTGGACAGTATCAACAGAGAGGTGATGGAACCCATGGGTGATGTTCTCTACCTGTTAGTCATCCTGTCCTTGTTGGAGAAGGGCAATGCCAAAGTGGGACACTTCAAAGCAGCAGGAGCTATAGCACCAGGAGATATCATCATTGGAGGGCTGTTTCCCATCCATGAGGGAGTAGAGGAATCCCCCAACATCTCAGCACCCCATAAACCACATTGTGTCAGGTGAGTGTCAAGATAAGATAGGGTGTTGTATAAAGATTTTGAAAGAATCTGTATGTCTGTCTCTCACTCTCTATCCCTCTCTCCCTCTGTAAAATGTAACATTAATATGCAATTATATCTAAAATAGAAGAGAATAGTACTTATTTAATTTTTTTAAATGTTCCATTTGTTTTAGCGTCTGTGTTTGGCTACTGAGGGGTCAGGGGTCAATCCAATACATCCTGACTGATGGCAGTCCATTCTTGCATAATCAATGCTTGGAGTTTGTCAGAATTTGTTGTTTTTTGTTTGTCCATCTGCCTCTTGAGGATTGACCACAAGTTCTCAATGGGATTAAGGTCTGGGGAGTTTCCTGGCCATCGACCCAAGCCACTTAGTTATCACTTTTTTAAGGTTATTATTATTTTTATTTTTTTATTTTACCCCTTTTTCTCCCCAATTTCGTGGTATCCAATTGTTTTAGTAGCTACTATTTTGTAGCCTTGTCTGCTTATTCCAGTCAGGAATAACGTCATAGATAACGTCATCTGTCCCTTTAAATGACCTTATTTCTGGAGTCCATCAGTCTACAGCCAACAGAGAGTGATAATACCCTGCAAAGGAGAAGAGTGTAGGTCAATACCTTGGGCTGCATTGCTTACTCTGACTTTTCACAAAGTGTTAAGGCGATTCGGACAAGTAATTAGTACATTGTGGAAGATATAGAAAGCTCCAAATGTATTGAGACAGTGACAATTTTGTTGGTGTTTTGGCTCTGTACTCTAGCACTTTGGAATTGAAATTATACAATGACTATGGGGTTAAAGTGCAGACTGTCTGTGACGTGGTCAGGTTGGATCCAGGTGCAGAGAAGAGACCAGACGAGGAATCAGTGGTTAAGGATAAACATAATACTTCACTGAGAAACGGTAGCTTCAGGATTACAGTACACTTGAAAAAACAACAAACGCTAAGTCTCAAAAACTCACTCAGGAAACAAAACACACACAGTAAATCAAATCAAATGTTATTTGTTGGTTAGCAGATGTTAATGCGAGTGTGGCGAAATGCTTGTGCTTAACGTTCCGACAATGCAGTAATATCGAACGAGTAATCTAACCTAACAATTTCACAACAACTCCCTTATACACACACAAGTGTAAAGGAATGAAGAATATGTACATAAAAATATATGAATGAGTGATGGTACAGAACGGCATAGGCAAGATGCAGTAGATGGTAACGGGTACAGTATATACATATGAGATGAGTAATGTAGGGTATGTAAACATATGAAGTGGCATTGTTTAAAGTGGCTAGTGATACATTTTTCATACATTTTTAGATTATTAAAGTGGCTGGAGTTGAGTCGGTATGTTGGCAGCAGCCACTCAATGTTAGTGGTGGCTGTTTAACAGTCTGATGGCCTTGAGATAGAAGATGTTTTTCAGTCTCTCGGTCCCTGCTTTGATGCACCTGTACTGACCTCGCCTTCTGGATGATAGCGGGGTGAATAGGCAGTGGCTCAGGTGGGTGTTGTCCTTGATGATCTTTATGGAGTTCGGCAGTGTGTTATGCGCTTACTTCTCCCAGATGAGGAACTTAATCCAGTTGCTGGCCTAGGTGGGGATGAAGCAGCGGAGGAACTTCTACAGCTCCTGGTTGGCCCACTCAGTTTGCTCATTCGACTGAGGGTGGAACCCAGAGGAGAGACTCACCGATGCCCCCAACGGGGAGCAGAAGGCCTTCCAATACAGTGCAATGAACTGGGGCCCACGATCTGAGACAATGTCCTGTGGAAGTCCCTGTAGGTGAAAGACAATGGTAACCATGAGATCAGCGGTCTCCTTCGATGAAGGCAACTTGGGTGAGGCGCTGAAATGGCCTGCCTTGGAGAACCGTTCGATAGCCACCAGGATAGTGGTAAGCCCTTGAGATGGAGGTAACCCTGTGATAAAGTCTACAGACAGATGAGACCAGGCCCGGCTGGGGATGGGCAGGAGTTGGAGCAACCCGGCCGGTCGCTGACGTGAAGACTTGCTTTGAGCGCAGATGGAACACGCCACAACAAATAATCTCACGTCTTCCATCATGTTGGGCCACCAGAATTTCCACCTCAGGAACTACAGTGTCTGATTAACCCCTGAATGCCTGGTTAATTTAGAGGAGTGTCCCAATTTTAGTTTTCGGGACCGGGCTGACCGCGGAACATAGTCTGTTAGTGGGTCCCCCACCGGGGTCAGGTTCTTGGGTCTGGGTTTGTCGGACCGTGGTCTCAATACTCCATATCTCAGGGGCCACAATGCGTGAGCTGGGGATGATGGGCTTGGGTTCCCTCTCCTCGTTAGAGACATCGTGTTGGCGTGACAAGGCATCTGCCTTCTGATTCTTGGATCACAGGTGATAAGCTAGTGTGAAATCGAAGCTGTTAAAAAACAGAGCCCACCTAGCCTACATTGTAGAATAATAGTAAGACATCAAAACTATGAAATAACACATATGGAATCATGTAGTACCCCAAAAAGAGTTAAACAAATCAAAATATATTTTAGATTAGTAGCCAACCTTTGCCTTGAAAACAGCTTTGCACACTCTTGGCGTTCTCTCAACCAGCTTCACCTGGAATACTTTTCCAACAATCTTGAACAAGTTCCCACATATACTGAGCACCTGTTGGCTGCTTTTCCTTCACTCAGTCCAACTCACCCCAAACCATCTCAATTGGGTTGAGGTCGGGTGATTGTGGAGGCCAGGTCATCTGATGCAGCACTCCATCACTCTCCTTATTGGTCAAATAGCCCTTACACAGCCTGGAGGTGTGTTGGGTCATTGTCCTGTTGAAAGACAAATGATAGTCCCACTAAGCGCAAATCAGATGGGATGGCGTATTGCTGTAGAATGCTGTGGTAGCCATGCTGGTTAAGTGTGCCTTGAATTCCAAATAAATCACAGACAGTGTCACCAGCAAAGCACCCCTCGCCATCACACCTCCTCCTCCATGCTTCACGGTTGGAACCATAAATGCAGAGATCATCTGTTCACCTACTCCGCGTCTCAGAAGGACATGGCGGTTGGAACCAAAAATCTCAAATTTGGACTCACAATATGTTTCTCAACACTTCTACATTAATGTGGGTGCTATCATCATTACGGATACTCCTGAATCAATTGTGAATAAGGATGAGTGATAAAGTTACAGACGCACAAATCCCCCCCCCCAAAAAATGTTTAACCTTCCCTGTTTTTGTAGTGGTTAGAATGTCTTTCTTGGGGGTATGATATTTGTGCGTCTGAAACTTTCTCAATCATCGTTATTCAAGAATAACTCAGGAAGATCCGTCAGCATGGTAACATCCACATTAATTAATGTAAAAGTGTTTAGAAACATTGTTATTTACAATAAAAATGACACAGGGGTGTATGTTTCATGATTTACGACTCATGGTGTAGTTGTAACAACATACAGGAACTCAAGTCCTTTTGTTCACCTGACCTATAATTCCCCACAATCAAATGCCGACCATATTATCTCCCAAGAGAATTCTCCTCAGTTATTGTCACAGCCGTGTATATCCCCCCTCTTTCCCATACCACGACGACCCTCAAGGAGCTTCACTGGACTTTATGCCAATTGGAAACCATATATCCTGAGGCCGCATTTATTGTAGCTGAGGGTTTTAACAAAGCAAATTTGAGAACAAGGCTACCTAAATGCTATAAATATATTGACTGCAGTACGGAGGCTGGCAAAACTCTGGATCACTGCTACTCTAACTTCCGCGATGCATACAAGGCCCTCCCCCACCCTCCTTTTGGCAAATGTGACCCGACTCCATTTTGCTCCTCCCTTCCTATAGGCAGAAACTCAAACAGGATGTACCCGTGTTAAGAACTATTCAATGCTGACCAATCGGAACCCACGCTTCAAGATTGTTTTGATCACGAGAAATGGGACATGTTCTGGGTAGCCTCAGATAATAATATCAACGTATACGCTGATTCGGTGAGTGAGTTTATAACCCTTCTAGGGCAGGGGTTACGCTGAAAAGGCAGAGCGCGAAATTCAAAAATATTTTTGGGAAATATGTAACTTTCACACATTAACAAGTCCAATACAGCAAATGAAAGATAAACCTCTTGTTAATCTACCCATCATGTCCAATTTCAAAAATGCTTTACAGCGAAAGCACAACATATGATTATGTTAGGTCTTAGCCAAGTCGAAAAAACACACAGCCATTTTTCCAGCCAAAGATAGGAGTCACAAAAAGCAGAAAGATAGATAAAATGAATCACTAACCTTTGATGATCTTCATCAGATGACACTCATAGGACATCATGTTACACAATACAAGCATTTCACTGTAAGGTTTACACCTGTTGCATTCAGCGCACGTGACAAATAAACTTTGATTTGATTTGTTCGATAATGTGCATATTTATATCCAAAAATCTCAGTTTGCATTGGCGCGTTACGTACAGTAATGTTTTGATTCCAAAACATCCAGTGATTTTGCAGAAATACTCATAATAAACATTGATAAAAGATACAACTGTTACTCACAGAATTAAAGATAGACTTCTCCTTAATGCAACCGCTGTGTCAGATTTTAAAAAACTTTACGGAAAAAGCATAATCTGAGAACGGCGCTCAGAACCCAAAACAGCCAGAGGAATATACGCCATTTTGGAGTCAACAAAATTAGAAATAACACAATAAATATTCACTTACCTTTGATGATCTTCATCAGAAGGCACTCCCAGGAATCCCAGTTCGACAATAAATTACTGATTTGTTACATAAAGTTCCATAAAGTCCATAATTTATGTCATAATAGCCACTTGTTGTTAGCGTGTTCAGCCCAGTAATCCATCTTCATGAGGCGCAGGCAATTCGTCCAGACAAAAACTCTAAAAGTTCCATTACAGTTCTTTAGAAACATGTCAAACGATGTATGGAATCAATCTTTATGATGTTTTTAACATTAAACATCAATAATGTTCCAACCAGAGAATTCCTTTGTCTTCAGAAGAGCATTGGAACGAGAGGTAACTCTGTCAGGAGCGCGCATCATGAGACCAAGGCCAGACCACTGACTCAAAGAGGTCTCATGAGCCCCTCCTATAGGGTATAATCCTCTTTCAAGTTTCTAAAGACGGTTGACATGTAGTGGAAGCCGTAGGAAGTGCAACTTTATCCATCTCAATGTGTATTCGGTAGGCCAAGCTTTGAAAAACTACAAACCTCAGATGTCCCACTTCCTGGTTGGATTTTTCTCAGGTTTTTGCCTGCCATATGAGTTCTGTTATACTCACAGACATCATTAAAACAGTTTTAGAAACATCAGAGTGTTTTATATCCAATACTACTAATAATATGCATATATTAGCATCTGGGACAGAGTAGGAGGCAGTTCACTCTGGGCACGCTATTCATCCAAAAGTGAAAATGCTGCCCCCTATTCCAAAAGGGATAAGGAAGTGCATAGGATATATTGTACCCACCATGACTATTAAAACCTACCCTAACCAGAAACCGTGGATAGATGGTGGCATTCGCGCAAAACTGAAGGCGTGATCCACCGCATTTAACCATGGAAAGGTGACTGGGATTATGGCCAAATACAAACAGTGTAGTTGTTCCCTCCGCAAGGCAATCAAACAAGCGAAATATCGTTATAGAGACAAAGAAGAGTCGCGATTCAACGGCTCAGACACGAGACATGTGGCAGGGTCTACAGACAATCACGGGCTACAAAAAGAAAACCAGCCACGTCACGGACACAACGTCTTGCTTACAGACAAACTAAACACCTTCTTTGCCCACTTTGAGGATAATACAGTGCCACCGACGCGGCCCACTACCAAGGACTGTGGGCTCTCCTTCTCCGTGGCCGACGTGAGTAAGACATTTAAATGTGTTAACCCTCGGCTGCCGGCCCAGTTGGCATCCCTAGCCGCGTCCTCAGAGCATGCGCAGACCAGCTGGCTGGTGTGTTTACGGACATGTTCAATCTCTTCAATCCCAATCTGATGTCCCCACATGCCTCAAGATGGCCATCATTGCTCCTGTACCCAAGAAGGCAAAGGTAACTGAACTAAATAACTATCGCCCTGTAGCACTCACTTCTGTCATCATGAAGTGCTTTGAGAGGCTAGTCAAGGGTCATATCACCTTCACCTTACCTGTCACCCTAGACCCACTTCAATTTGCTTACCGCCCCAATAAGCACACAGACGATGCAATTGCCATAACATTGCACACTGCCCTATCCCATCTGTACAAGAGGAATACCTATAGTATGTAAGAATGCTGTTCATTGATTACTGATCAGTATTCAACACCATAGTACCCTCCAAGCTCATCATTAAGCTAGAGATCCCGGGTCACAACCCGCCCTGTGCAAATGGGTCCTGGACTTCCTGATGACTTCAGGAAACAGCAGAGGGCGCACCTCCCTATCCACATCAATGGACAGCAGTGGCGATGGTGGAAAGTTTTACAGATGCAGAATTAAGAGCATTCTTTCGGACTGCATCACTGCCTGGTTCGGCAACTGCACCGCCCTCAACCGCAAGGCTCTCCAGAGGGTGGTGCAGTCTGCACAACACATCACCGGGGGCAAACTACCTGCCCTCCAGGACACCTACAGCACCCTATGACACAGGAAGGCCAAAAATATAATCAAGAACAACAATCACCAGAGCCACTTTTTGTTCACCCCTGCTACCATCCAGAAGGCGAGGTCAGTACAGGTGCATCAAAGCTGGGTCCGAGAGACTGAAAAACAGCATCTATCTCAAGGCCATCAGACTGTTAAACAGAGAGTCTGCCTCCTACATACAGACTTGAAATCATTGACCACTTTAAATAAATGAATTACTTGTCACTTTAACAATGCCACTTTAATAATGTTTACATATCTTGCATTACTCATCTCATATGTATATATTGTATTTTATACCATCTATTGCATCTTGCCTATGACGCTCTGTCATTGCTCATCCATATAATTATATGTAAAAAAAAATGTATTCAATTCCTTTACTTAGATTTATGTGTATTAGGTAGTTGTTGGGGAACTGTTAGATTACATGTTAGATATTGCTGCACTGTCGGAACGAGAAGCACAAGCATTTCACTATACTTAAATTAACATCTGCTATCCATGTGTATGTGACCAATACAATTTGATTTGATTTGATTCGAAAAATGACTAAATTTACCAATCATTTCTATTGAGTACGAAATAATCGGGACCAGGACCGAAACAAACAGCAAATGCATTCACAAGCTTGCTAGGAATATGGGAACAAATACTGAACTTTTGAACACTTTAATGCACATATACAGTGCCTTTGAAAAATATTCAAACCCCTTACATTAAAAATGTTCCTCAACCTGACAGAGGATCTGCAGAAAAGAATGGAAGAAACTCCCCAAATACAGGTGTGCCAAGCTTGTAGCATCATATCCAAGAAGACTCACTGCTGTAATCACTGGCAAAGGTGCTTCAACACAGTACTGAGTAAAGGGTCTGAATAATTATGTAAATGTGATATTTTATATATATATATATAGTGGGGAGAACAGGTATTTGATACACTGCCGATTTTGCAGGTTTTCCTACTTACAAAGCATGTAGAGGTCTGTAATTTTTATCGTAGGTACACGTCAACTGTGAGAGAAGGAATCTAAAACAAAAATCCAGAAAATCACATTGTATGATTTTTAAGTAATTAATTTGCATTTTATTGCATGACAAAAGTATTTGATCACCTACCAACCAGTAAGAATTCCGGCTCTCACAGACCTGTTAGTTTTTCTTTAAGAAGCCCTCCTGTTCCCCACTCATTACCTGTATTAACTGCACCGGTGTGAACTCGTTACCTGTATAAAACACACCTGTCCACACACTCAATCAAACAGACTCCAACCTCTCCACAATGGCCAAGACCAGAGAGCAGTGTAAGGACATCAGGGATAGAATTGTAGACCTGCAGAAGGCTGGGATGAGCTACAGGACAATAGTCAAGCAGCTTGGTGATAAGGCAACAACTGTTGGTGTAATTATTAGAAAATGTAGGAAGTTCAAGATGACGGTCAATCACCCTCGGTCTGGGGCTCCAGACTTATGTCATGCAATAAAATGCTAATTAATTACTTAAAAATCATACAATGTGATTTTCTGGATTTTTGTTTTAGATTCCGTCTCTCACAGGTGAAGTGTACCTGTGATAAAAATGACAGACCTCTACATGCTTTGTAAGTGGGAAAACCTGCAAAATCGGTAGTGTATCAAATACTTGTTCTCCCCATATATATACATATATATATACCTGTTAGAATAAGGCTGTAAAGTAACAAAATGTGGAAAAAGTCAAGGGGTCTGAATACTTTTTGAATCCTCTCTCTCTCTCACTCTCTCTGTGTGTGTGTGTGTGTGTGTGTGTGTGTGTGTGTGTGTGTGTGTGTGTGTGTGTGTGTGTGTGTGTGTGTGTGTGTGTGTGTGTGTGTGTGTGTGTGTGTGTGTGTGTGTGTGTGATTCTGTCCGCATGTATGACTAAGTGTTCGTGAGAGAGAGTTGATTTGCACTGACAGGTTGACCACAGACAGTCTGATGATCCAACTATGCTTTATGTACCTTACACACACACACACACACACACACACACACACACACACACACACACACACACACACACACACACACACACACACACACACGCAAACACAGGTTCAACATGGTCGGGTTCACCCAGGCATTGGCTATGATCCACGCTGTAGAGTCGGCCAACAGATCCCCTGTCCTGACTACACTAGGGATCTCTCTGGGGTACCGTATCCACGACTCCTGCTCTGATGTCACCACTGCTCTGAAGGCCTCAGCTGACTTCACACAGGTAAAGGCTCTTAGCCAAAACGTTGGTCAGATTAATCCACAGCAAGAATAAACTATTTGTATAGTTTATCTTCTATTAGTCAGCACCTCACATAAAGGTTGTACATGTTTTACTTAACACAGGAGCCAAACACAGGAGCCAACACCTCCACCTGTTCCCCACCCATCATGGCCGTCATTGGGGCCTCTTCCTCTGAGATTTCCATCGCTGTTGCCCGGCAACTCAACCTGGAGCTCATTCCTCAGGCAAGCAGTCCAATCCCACCCACAAAGTGACGATTGATGTAACAAAAGGCTTGATAAAACAATATATAACTAAGTTGTGTTGAATAAATTAAATAGACAACAATGATGATACAGATGAAGGACAAAATCACTTCAACATTGGACAACCAGAAATCATTCTCTCTTCGAATCATAACAGATCAGTTACGCCTCCACTGCCATCATCCTGAGTGACAAGATCCGTTTCCCTGCATTCCTGAGGACCGTACCTACCGACCTGTACCAGACACGGGCCATGGTCCAGTTGCTTAGCGACAGCAAATGGACCTGGGTCGGCGTGGTCACAACGGATGGAGACTACGGCCGCTCTGCCCTGGACAGCTTCGTCTCCCAGGCAACCGCCTCAGGGATTTGTGTGGCCTTCAAAGAGATCCTTCCTAACTCGCTAACCAGTCCTGACGGCGAATCAGCATTCAGACAAGCTGCCGCCACCCTCCTCGGGAACCCCAATGTCAAGGTGGTGGTATCGTTCGCCAGGCCTATTCACATGATGTACCTGTACCAGGAGTTGAAGGTTTGGGGGTCGCTTCTGGGGGAGAAGGTGTGGGTGGCCAGTGATAGCTGGTCCTCGTCCAAAGAGGTCCTGGGAGAGATGGACCTCCTAGATATCGGCCATGTGGTGGGCTTCTCCTTCAAAAGAGGGAACCTTGCTCCATTCCATCGCTACCTGATGAATCTGATTAACATCAATGATGTCATAGGAAATAACTCCTTACTAAAGGAGTTCTACTCACTGCTAAACGAGTCGGGAGATCCCGGGTTTGGGTCCTCCTTCACAGTCCCAGCAGAGATCCTGCTAAACAACAGCGATGCAAAAGTGGTCTTCAGTGTGGAGATGGCTGTCAGTGCCATCGCCCATGCAGTGGCTGATATCTGCAGCAAAAAGGACTGCAAGACACCAGGCACGGTCCAACCCTGGGAGGTAGCTACTGCACAACTCCTCATGTCTACAGCACATCAGACTGTACTTATATATTGTATCTCATGTAATATATCTCATATACACTGAATATACCAAATAGGAGTAACACCTTCCTGATATGTAGCTGCACCCCTGAATTTGCCCTCAGAACAGCTTCAATTTGTCGGGGCATGGACTCTACAAGGTATCGAAAGTGGTCTACAGGGAAGCTAGCCCATGTTGACTCCAATGCATCACACAGTTGTGTCAAGTTGGCTGGATGTCCTTTTTGTAGTGGACCATTCTTTATATACACAGGAAACTGTTGAGCGTGAAAACCCCCAGCCAGCGATGCAGTTCTTGACACCTGGCACATACAGTTGGAAGTTTACATACACCTTAGCCAAATACATTTAAACTCCGTTTTTCACAAATGCAGCCATTTAATCCTAGTAAAAAATCCCTGTCTTAGGTCAGTTAGGATCACCACTTTATTTTAGGAATATGAAATGTCAGAATAATAGTAGAGAGAACGATACATTTCAGCTTTTATTTTTTTCATCACATTCCCAGTGGGTCAGAAGTTTACATACACTCAATTAGTATTTGGTAGCATTGCCTTTAAAATGTTTAACTTGGGTCAAACGTTTCAGGTAGCCTTCATACAAGCCTCCCACAATAAGTTGGGGTTAATTTTGGCCCATTCCTCCTGACAGAGCTGGTATAACTGAGTCAGGTTTGTAGGCCTCCTTGCTCACACATGCTTTTTCAGGTCTGCCCACACATGTTCTAAGGGATTGAGGTCAGGGCTTTGTGATTGCCACTCCAATTCCTTGACTTTGTTGTCCTTAAGCCATTTTGTCACAACTTTGGAAGTATGCTTGTGGTCATTGTCCATTTGGAAGACCCATTTGCAACCAAGATTTAACTTCCTGACTGATGTCTTGAGATGTTGCTTCAATATATCACATACTGTTACTCCCTCATGATGCCATCTATTTTGTGAAGTGCACCAGTCCCTCCTGCAGCAAAGCACCCCCACAACATGATACTGCCACCCCCGTGTTTCATGGTTGGGATGGTGAACTTCAGCTTGCAAGCCTCCCACTTTTTCCTCCAAACATAACATTGGTTATTATGGCCAAACAGTCAGACCAGAGGACAATTCTCCAAAAGTACGATCTTTGTCCCCATGTGCAGTTGCAAACCGTAGTCTAGCTTTTTTGTGGCGGTTTTGGAGCAGTGGCATCTTTATGTTGATATAGGACTTGTTTTACTGTGGATATAGATACTTTGGTACCTATATCCTCCAGCATCTCCACAAGGTCCTTTGCTGTTGTTCTAGGATTGATTTTCACTTTTCGCACCAAAATACGTTCATCTCTAGGAGACAGAATGTGTCTCCTTCATGAGCGGTATGACGGCTGCGTGGTCCCATGGTGTTTATACTTGCGTACTGTTTGTACAGATGAACGTGGTGCCTTCAGGCGTTTGGAAATTGCTCCCGAGGATGAACCAGACTTGTGGAGGTCTACAAAAAAAAATCTGAGGTCTTGGCTGATTTCTTTTGATTTTCCCATGAAGTCAAGCAAAGAGGCACTGAGTTTGAAGGTAGACCTTCATACATACACAGGTACACCTCCAATTGACTCAAATGATGTTCATTAGCCTATCAGAAGCTTCTAAAGCCATGACATCACTTTCTGGAATTTTCCAAGCTGTTTAAAGGCACAGTCAACTTAGTGCATGTTAACTTCTGACCCACTGGAATTGTGAAACAGTGAATTATAAGTGAAATAATCTGTCTGTAAACTATTTCTGTCTGTGAAAAATGACTTGTGTCATGCACAAAGTAGATGTCCTAACCGAATTGCCAAAACTATAGTTTGTTAACAAGAAATTTGTGGAGTGATTGAAAAACGAGTTTCACTGACTCCAACCTAAGTGTATGTAAACTTCCGACTTCAACTGTACTATCATATCCCGTTCAAAGGCACTTAATAGTACACATACACAATAAAATAAAATAAACTTATTTAACCTGTCCTCTCCCCTTGATCTACACTGATTGAAGTGGATTTAACAAGTGACATGAATAAGGGATCACAGCTTTTGTCTGGATTCATCTGGTCAGTCTAGACCCAAGCTATATCAAAAGTACACTGTGTATAGAAAACATTATGAACACCTGCTCTTTCCATGATACATGGAAAGAGCAGGTGTTCATAATGTTTTCTATACACAGTGTACTTTTGATATAGCTTGGGTCTATGGTATGTGTTCTTATATTTGAAAATATTTTTGCATATTCTTTTCAGGTGCTTAAAACCCTGAGGGGCAGTCGCTTTGAGCTAGATGGGAAAAGCTACAGTTTTGACCAGAAAGGAGACATCAACCTGGGCTATGATGTAACCTTGTGGAGGTCTGTTAGAGGGGTCATCAACATCCATGACGTTGTAGCTGTGTACCATCCAATCAACAACAGCTTCAGCTATACCAGTGGAAACACCAAAAATCTCACTGACCTGAGGGTAAGGGTAAGGGTTAGGTCTCAATCTCTTTTAGTCTGTTTGCTAGGCTGCCACACAAAGGTTCAAGTACACATCCATATTAACCTGTTATTCCCATTTGACATACAGAGACAAAAACACAAACAGGTCGGAATGTCAAAAAGTGTACTTCTTCTTCCTCAAAGTGACTAAAGAAAACTAAACATGGAAATTCAATAACTCCTAATCAGTGAAACAATGGGCATTGTTTGAATGTAAAAACCACATACCTTGGCACATACTGGGAGCACCTGTCTGTTATCACACATTCCTGTGAGATCTCAGTTTGAATACACTTGGCATATTGAACATGGTTTTAAATCGAGAGATAGTTTAAACTGTGCCCAGGAAACTGGTCTTACACGTAAAGGCTTATTTGAATACTACTATTAATAGAATTAAGTCACAGTTATATTGGGTCAGCCATTTAAATTAGGTCTTTGTGTCCCGGTGCAGGATGTGGTGTCTGTTTGCTCGCCTAGCTGTGAACCTGGGAAGTTCAAGAAGTTTGCTCAGGGTCAGCACACCTGCTGCTATGAATGCATCAACTGCACTGAGAACTACTACTCCAACAACACTGGTTAGTTCTCCTATCCTGTCTCTCTATACACAACAGGGTACTCTATCTCTCCTCAGTAAACAGGTGTTGCCCTGTTGTTCACACAATCTTCCTCCATGTTTTCAATATGTTCCCTAAGATTTCCCAACACTGTTCTTATCCAAAACATTTAGTACTAGGCAACAGCACACATATTTCTAAATGCTTGACAGTTGTTCAAGTACTATCCTACCTTACAACCCTTCTCTCCAGACATGCACCAGTGTCTCTCTTGTGATACAAAGAGAGAGTGGTCCCTGGAAGGGAGCTCTGGGTGTACCCATAAGACCCTGGAGTTCTTCTCCTGGCAGGATGGCTTTGCGGTGGCGCTGCTGACACTGGCGGCCCTGGGTATCGTTTTGGTTCTCCTGGTGGGGGCTCTCTTCCTACACCACCACCAGACCCCTGTTGTGAGGGCTGCCGGGGGGCCTCTCTCCCAGATCATCCTGCTCTCTCTAGTGGGAAGTTTTGTTAGTGCTGTGTTCTTTGTAGGTCATCCCAGCAGCCTACAGTGTAAGGTATGTACGGTACACACAGTTTGGGAAACACTGCTATAATGTACTGTCTGAATATATTAGTGTTATTTTGTGAATTCATGGTTTATTGTGTGTGTATTGTTCTGAACCTTTTGTTACTTTGTGGTAAGGATTTTAGTTTAGTTTGTAAACGGAAAGAAAATCTAAATACAAAGAGATAATACATTTCTGTCTCAATGTCTCATATCTTCTCATCTCGTCATCAAGGTGCGTCAGGTGCTGTTTGGCCTCAGCTTCACCCTGTGTGTTTCCTGTATCTTGGTCAAGTCCCTGAAGATCCTGCTGGCCTTCCAGCTCAACCCTGACCGGAAGGATGTTCTCCGCCGCCTCTTCCAACCGTATGCCATCATCTGTCTCTGCGTGGCCCTACAGGTCCTCACCTGCACCCTGTGGCTGGTCCTGCAGAGCCCCCGGGAGAAGGCCACGGTCTTCACCACCACTGTGTTGGCCGAGTGTGACGAAGGCTCCCAAGTGGCGTTTGGTGTGATGCTGTGCTACATCGCTGTCCTGGCGCTCGTATGTTTTGCCTGCGCGTTTAAAGGCCGCAAGCTGCCACAGAAGTACAACGAGGCCAGGTTCATCACCTTCAGCATGCTCCTCTACCTGATGTCCTGGCTGATATTTGTGCCCATCTATGTGACCACCTCTGGGAAGTACCTGCCAGCAGTGGAGATGGTGGTCATCCTCATCTCCAACTATGGCATCCTCAGCTGTCATTTCTTCCCCAAGTGCTACGTCATCCTCTTCAAGAAGGAGCACAACACCAAGAGTGCCTTCATGAAGAATGTGTTTGAGTATTCCAGAAAGGGCATTACTGACTCTAGCTCTGTCTCTGAGACTTCAGTCTCTCAGACAGAAGGGTATCGCATCAGTCACCCTTACTCCATCAGTTCACCTTCCTTCTTCATGTCTCCTCCAGCAATAGAACCCACAGCACATCAGAACTGCTGGTCCGTTGACCAGAACATTCAGAGCATTGACCCTGCAACCCATTGCACCGTCATAGACCATGGAGTGTTTGTCACAGGTCAGCTGACTCGACCACACCGTCTGAGGAGAAGCATGAGCCTTTGAGTGGAGTGGACCAGTGTCTGGAACGTTTACATCTTACAGTACATCACACTGTGTGTCTCTGTGATCCTCTCTTTGGTTTGACTGTTCCCATTTTGCTTAGTCTACTGGTATGTTTTTTGCCCAAATGGGTTGTTGACTTTTACATTCAAGGCAATTTAGGTAACACTTTATTTGACACTGATATAGACATGATAAACAGGCATAAATTCTGTCATACAGTGTCATGTTTATCCAGGGGTGCAACTTTGGTTTTAGAAATGGTGGGGACATAATTTACACTACCGTAAGGACATCAAAATTATGAAATAACACATGGAATCATGTAGTAACCCAAAAAGTGTTTAAAAATCTAATTATATTTTATATTTGAGATTCTTCAAATAGCCACCCTTTTCCTTGATGCAGCTTTGCACACTCTTGGCATTCTCTCAACCAGCTTCATGAGGTAGTCACCCGGAATGCAATTCAATTAACAGGTGTGCTTTCTTAAAAGTTAATTTGTGGAATTTCTTTCCTTCTTAATGCGTTTGAGCCAATCAGTTGTGTTGTGACAAGGCAAGTTGGGTATACAGAAGATACCCTATTTGGTAAAAGACCAAGTCCATATTATGGCAAGAACAGCTTAAATAAACAAAGAGAAACAACAGTCCATTAAGACATGAAAGTCAGTCAATATGGAACATTTGAAGAGCTTTGAAAGTTTCTTCAAGTACAGTTGCAAAAACTATCAAACAATATGATGAATCTGGCTCTCATGAGGACTGCCATAGGAATGGAAGACCCAGAGTTACCTCTGCTGCACACGATAAGTTCATTTGAGTTACCAGCCTCAGAAATTCACACAGTTCAAGTGACAGACACATCTCAACATCAACTGTTAAGAGGAGACTGTGTGAATCATGCCTTCATGGTCGAATTGGTGCAAAGAAACCACTACCAAAGGACACCAATAAGAAGAAGAGACTTGCATGGGCCAAGAAACACACGCCACAGACATTACCGGTGGAAATGTGTTCTTTGGTCTGGAGTACAAATCTGAGATTTTTGGTTCCAACCGCCGTGTCTTTGTGAGACGCGGTGTGAGTGAACGGATGATCTCTGCATGTGTTTTTCCCAACTTAAAGCATGGAGGAGGAGGTGTTATGGTGTGGGGCTGCTTTGCTGGTGACATTGTCTGTGATTTATTTAGAATTCAAGGCACACTTACCAGCAGGGCTACCACAGCATTCTGCAGCAATACGCCATCCCACCTGGGATGGGCTTAGTGGGACAATCATTTGTTTTTCAACAGGACAATGACCCAACACACCTACGGGATGTGTAGGGGTTATTTGACCAAGAAGGAGAGTGATGGAGTGCTGCATCAGATGACCTGGCCTCCACAATCTACGACTTCAACCAAACTGAGATGGTTTGGGATGGAAAAGCAGCCAATATGGGAACTCCTTCAAGACAGTTGAAAAAGCATTCCATGTGAATCTGGTTGAGGGAATACCAAGAATGTACATAGCTGTCATCAAGGCAAAGGGTGTCTATTTGAATAATCTCAAATATAAAATATATTTTGATTTGTTTAAGACTTTTTGGGTTACTACCTGATTCCATGTGTGTTATTTCATAGTTATGATGTCTTCGCTATTAATATACAATGTAGAAAATGAATAAGTAGGTGTTCTACAAACTTTTGATGGGTATTGCTGTCTGTGCTAGAAAAACAGTCCTGTAGCTTAGCGTCTGCGTCATCTGATGACTACCGTATTGAGTGAGTCACTGGTACTTCCTGCTTTAGTTTTGCTTGTAAGCAGGAATCAGGAGGATAGAGTTATAGTCAGATTTGCCAAATGGAGGGCGAGGGAGAGCTTTGAATACGTCTCTGTGTGTTGATGCAAACTGCATGCAAACCTGCATGCAAACCGACAGACATTCAAAGATTCACACAAATAAAACGATTCACAAAGATACATCACAAGCCAATGTATTTGAATAAGAAATAGTAATCATGTGTATGTACCATATGCATTTACATTCAGAGGTACAAAGGTAAAAACAATTTACTCATTGTCAAATGTTGGATGAGAGGGTTGGTTTAGCATGGATAATAGCAGATCATTGCGGTCAGTCTGCTAGCATTAGATGATAACAGCCTCTGGCAAATCTTCTGTCATGTAGTTTCTTCTACTCTGAGAATTCCCCATTCTGAACCTGCCTGTCTGGTTATGACACAATAACACCATGAGGAGAGAGACAGTGAGAGGGAGAGAGAGAAAAGGGATGGAGAAAGAGAGCAAGAGAAGGAGAGAAAGAAAGAGAGTTGGTAGGGTACAGAGAGGGTAACTGGTGTCCCTGGGGATAGTGTATTGTGGTAACCTTGAGGTTAGAGGCAGCATCAAAATGAAACCATGATTTCTCTGTCAAGAATATCTTTATCAATAATGTTTGTCCTAATCAATTCAGATGATACCCTCACTAAGTACATAACAGCCAAATATTAGTCATAAAGAGTTCCACGGAAACTCAGCTTACACCATTCTCACACTTCGAACCCATCTCAATTACGGTTAACTAACATTGGACGAATACTACACCGAAACAGGATGTGGATGGAATTCTTCTCTTAGAATGCATAGTCACTGACACTCTGAGGAAATAATTGCCCTTGAGCAGGAAGAGTCAGCTTTAACTGGGAGTATTTATACTTTACTATTCTATGACAGCAATTCTAATTCTGGATTGCTAATCAACTTGTTAGTGAGAAAAGGTGACAATGTGTTATGAATAGGGATAGTTTCGTTTTTTGTGAGTGGATCACAACAGTTAGAACAGCAAGGCAAAATATGCAAGCTCTGTAGACCTGCTATCATGATGTGAACAAAAAATATGCTTCCACTGTCACACATAAAAATACAATAAACAACACAGTTTCCTTTGATGGGACCAATTCAGAGAAGTGGTATAGTGTAATTGGGAAGTTCTCGTTGTTGTTTTACAGTCGTTGTCTCCAGTCCTGTGACGTATGACGCTCTCATGTAGACTCCTACCGGTTTCTTCTCGTGATCACACTGAGGTTGAGTTAAGGGAAATGGCTGGGGGGTGGGAACTGGATCAGCCACATAGACAGCACCCACACACAGAACGTGTCTGTAGGTGTGTGTGTATTTCATAGGAATTGAACAAGTTCTGACGAAACCATCA
The DNA here is from genome assembly GCF_036934945.1 of Oncorhynchus masou masou. Taxonomy (NCBI): domain Eukaryota; kingdom Metazoa; phylum Chordata; class Actinopteri; order Salmoniformes; family Salmonidae; genus Oncorhynchus; species Oncorhynchus masou. Next base: position 69,474,129 of record NC_088240.1, read on the forward strand.
TTGCTTTTGTGCAGAAGAATAGACAGGTGTCCTGTAGACAAAATCCACTAAATTCCGTCTGACAAGAGGCATTGTGTATCAGATAATTTTACGTATTTATTTTTCATTATTTTACAGTCAAGTCAACATTAACCCCTTATAGAAGATCCAGACAACAGCTCCAAGAGTAACACAGAGAGGATCTGTTAAGTCCAGCTTCACACACAGCCCTTTATGGTCCAATGGCATAAAGGAAACAGAACCACAATGGTGGCATGTTATGGTAATCACCTAAACTAGGGGATTTTGGACAGCATATCCCAGACGTCCTTATAGCCTCTGTATCAAAGCCAAAACAAAAACACAAAATGATTCCCAAATGGAGGACAAATAAATCAGCCTTAAACATAACAAAATACACATCATCCAATCGTACAAACATGAGAAATATTAGAAAACTATACACCATTTTTGATGTGCTTGACAAAATGTAGCATTAAACTGTTTACAGTTGTTTTTTTGTGTGCAACACAACAGTTATAACTACAGGGCAACATATGCAAGCTCTGTAGACCTGCTATCATGATTTGACTTTTTTTTTTAAATACAATAAACAACCGTTTCCTTTCATAGGACCAATTTTGAGACGCAGAGACTGTCTGTCAACCTGTGGTAAACAGTGGTGTGAAGTGAAGTTGTCATTGTTGTTTTACAGTAGATGCCTCCAATCATGTATGATGCACTCAGGTAGACTCCTACTAGTTTCTTCTTGTGATCACACTGAGGTTGGCCTAGGTCAGCGTTTCCCAAACTCGGTCCTCGGGACCCCAAGAGGAATGCTAATTTTGTTTTTTTGCCCTAACACTAAACAGCTGATTCAAATGATCAAAGATTGATGATTAGTTGATCATTTGAATCAGCTGGGGGTGGAACTGGATCAGCTGCTTATACAGTGCCCATGTACAGAAAGTGTCAGGAGGTAAACGTGCCTTCACAAAGTATTCATACCCCTTGACTTATTCCACATTTTTATGTGTTACAGCTTGAATTCAAAATGGATAAAATTATCTAATTTACATAAGTATTCACAACCCTGAGTCAAAACATGTTAGAATCACCTGAGTTTTTTGGGGTAAGTCTCTGACAGCTTTAAACACCTGGACTCTACAATATTTGCACATTATTCTTTTTAAATTATTCAAGCTCTGTCAAGTTGGTTGTTGATCATTGCTAGTCAGCTATTTTCAAGTCTTACCGTAGATTCCCAAGGCAATTTATGTTAAAACTGTAACTGGGCCTCTCAGGAACATTCAATGTCGGTAAGCAACTCCAGTGTATATTTGGCCTTCTGTTTTAGGTTATTGTCCTGCTGAAAGGTGAAGTTTTCTCCCAGTGTCTGTTGGAAAGCAGACTAAACCAGTTTTTTTGCCTGTGCTTAGCTCTATTCTGTTTATTTTTATCAACAAAAAAACTCCCTAGTCATTGCCAATGACAAGCATACCCATAACATGATGCAACCACAACCACCTTGGAAATATGAAGAGTGGTATTTAGTGATGTGTTGTGTTGGATGTGCCCCAAACATAATGCTTTGTATGAAGGGCAAAGTTAATTTCTTTGCAATTTTTGTTTTGTTTTACTTTAGTGCCTTATTGCAAACAGGATGCATGTTTTGGAATATGTGTATCCTGTACAAGCTTCCTTCTTTTCACTCTGTCATTTAGGTTAGTATTGTTGAGTAGCTACAAAGTTGTTGATCCTCAGTTTTCTCTTATAACAGCCATTAAACTTTGTAACTATTTTAAAATCACCATTGGCCTGAGAGGTTCCTTCATCTATGGCAACTGAGTTAGGAAGGATGTCTATATCTTTGTAGTGACTGGGTGTATTGATACACAACCTAAAGTGTAATTAATAACTTAATAATTTTACCCATCTACCAATAGGTGCTGTTCTTTGCAAGGCATTGGAAAACCTCATTGGTCTTTGAGGTTTCATCTGTGTTTGAAATACACTGCTAGACTGAGGGACCTTACAAATAATTGTACAGTTGAAGTCGGAAGTTTACATACACTTAGGTTGGAGTCGTTTTTCAACCACTCTACTAATTTCTTGTTAACAAACTATAGTTTTGGCAAGTCGGTTAGGACATCTACTTTAGGCATGGCACAAGTCATGTTTCCAACAATTGTTTACAGATAGATTATTTCACTTATAATTCTCTGTATCACAATTCCAGTGGGTCAGAAGTTTACATACACTAAGTTGACTTTGCCTTGAAACAGCTTGGAAAATTCCAGAAAATGATGTCATGGCTTTAGAAGCTTCTGATAGGCTAATTGACACCATTTGAGTCAATTGGAGGTGTACCTGTGTATGTATTTCAAGGCCTACCTTCAAACTCAGTGCCTCTTTGCTTGACATCATGGGAAAATCAAAAGAAATCAGCCAAGACCTCAGAAAAAAATAGTAGACCTCCACAAGTCTGGTTCATCCTTGAGAGTAATTTTCAAATGCCTGAAGGTACCACGTTCATCTGTACAAACATTAGTACGCAAGTATAAACACCATGGGATCACATAGCCGTCATACCGCTCAGGAAGGAGATGCGTTCTGTCTCCTAGAGATGAATGTACTTTGGTGCGAAAAGTGAAAATCAATCCCAGAACAACAGCAAAGGACCTTGTGGAGATGCTGGAGGAAACAGGTACAAAAGTATCTATATGCACAGTAAAACGAGACCTATATCGACATAACCTGAAAGGATGCTCAGCAAGGAAGAAGCCACTGCTCCAAAACTTCCATGAAAAAGCCAGACTACGGTTTGCAACTGCACATGGGGACAAAGATTGTAATTTTTGGAGAAATGTCCTCTGGTCTGATGAAATAAAAATAGAACTGTTTGGTCATAATGACCATCGTTATGTTTGGAGGCTTGCAAGCCAAAGAACACAATCCCAACCGTGAAGCACGGGGGTGGCAGCATCATGTTGTGGGGGTGTTTTGCTGCAGGAGGGACTGGTGCACTTCACAAAATAGATGGCATCATGAGGGAGTAACAGTATGTGGATATATTGAAGCAACATCTCAAGACATCAGTCAGGAAGTTAAATCTTGGTCGCAAATGGGTCTTCCAAATGGACAATGACCCGAAGCATACTTCCAAAGTTGTGACAAAATGGCTTAAGGACAACCAAGTCAAGGTATTAGAGTGGCCATCACAAAGCCCTGACCTCAATCCCATAGAAAATGTGTGGGCAGAACTGAAAAAACGTGTGCGAGCAAGGCCTACAAACCTGACTCAGTTACACCAGCTGTCAGGAGGAATGGGCCAAATGTAAACTTCTGTCCCACTGGGAATATGATGAAAGAATTAAAAGCTGAAATAAATCATTCTCTCTACTATTATTTATTCTGACATTTCACATTCTTAAAATAAAGTGGTGATCTTAACTGACCTAAAACAGGGAATTTTTACTAGGATCAGCAATTGTGAAAAACTGAGTTTAAATGTATTTGGCTAAGGTGTATGTAAAACTTCTGACTTCAACTGTATGTGTGGGGTATAGATATACGTTAGTGATGAACAAATCCTGTTAAACACTAATATTTCACACAGAGTGAGCCCATGCTTGTGACTTAGGCAAAGTTTACTCCTGAACGTATTTAGGCTTGCCAGAACTAAAGGGGTTGAATAGTTAATGACTCAAGACATTTCAGATTTTCATTCTTAATTTGTAAACATTTCTAAAAACATAATTCCACTTAAGACATTATGGGGTATTTAATCCATTTTTAATTCAGTGTGTAACACATCAAAGGGTGTAAATACTTTCTGAAGGCACTGTACCTCCAGCAGTCACACATAGGACTAATGCCCCATGTAGCGTATGCACTGTTACCTCAAAGCTCTGATTACAGGGACAGGACCAGTCTTCGAAAATCAGCTGCAGTCAGTCATTAATAGTCCCCCTTAGGAACTGTAACAGGCTAGACAAGGTCTATTGTAAGGTTGTGTGTGTGTGTGTGTTTCATTCATAAGAATTGAACAGATAAATTCCATTAAAACCATAATCGAAGACAAAATCCCCAATATTCCAGCCGAAAAGAGGCCTTGTGTAACAGATCATTTAATTTTATTTATTCTTCATTATTTTACAGTCCACATTAACCCTTCAAAAGAGAGCCAGACAACAGCTTCATGAGTAACACAGAGAGGAGCTGTTGAGTCCAGCTTCACACACAGACCCCTGTGGTCCATTGGGTTAAAGTAAACAGAACCACAACGGCTGCATGATATGGTAACCACCTAAACTAGAGGATTCTGGACAGAATACCACAGCAGTCCTTATAGCCTCGGTTTCAAAACCAAAACTATTCCCAAATGAGGGAGAAATAAATCAACCTAAAACAAAAATATCATCCAATCGTACAAACATGAGAAATACTAGAAAACTATACAATTTTTAATGTGCATGACAAAATGTAGCACTACAAACTGTTTCCATCTCACGTAAATATATAATTTCCAAGTCCTAGGATCAATTAATATTGTACTCAAAATGTATACAGCATCTACAATTTTCAAAAACATAACATGCCAAAAGTAAATAGCCAGGTTTCAGGAGTGATGAGTTTAAAACTAAAAGAAAAGTAGAATGCTGAAATACTGTGCTTGTAGTCACACACACACACAAAGGCTCAGCAGTTCAGTATAGCCATGTTGGGTTCCCTCCACCAATCAAGAGTTCATATAAAAATGTTATTTAAAAAAATAAACACATTTAAGAAGTTCTAAACAAAATATGTTCTGGAAGCCGTTCTAAACAATCCATGTTCTGGAAGCCTTTCTAAACAAAACATTTTCTAGAAGCTGTTCTAAAAAGGTGAGGGGAACCAGAGGAGACAAACACATGACCAACAGAAGATCAGAATAAAGCAGCAACAGGTAAGTGTGCAAAGACTCAACCATAAGTACAACACTACTGCATCTCAGTCAGAAAACACATTATACTGCAATAAATCACCCCTTCCAATTAGTAGGAATTTCTTTCCCCTATATAATTTCTTACATGTATATATAATATACAAAGCACTAGAGTTCAACTGAGCATTTTCTATCAACGTCCAATAGCGTTAAGTCCAATGCAAAGTTAACCACCACCAATTAAACAAAAACACTGCAGCAAAACAAATGTCATGACATCATAATAACTCATGGTGAGATGAAAGAAAAAACAACTACAAAAGAACTCTGAGAGCCTGTGTTTTTATTCACCTGGAGATTGTTACAGACACTGCATCACACGACAGACGCTAGTCACTGAACCTAACCCGTCTGGTCCTGTACTGTAGCTGGCAGGCGGCGCTTCAATAAGGAGCACTCACACAAGCAGAACACTCAACGTCACCCTAACGTTGTGTCAATCCTACCGTAACATTGTTATAGATGAGCATAAGCCTCGCTAAACGCTTTGACTAATGCAGCAAGTTACATGCAGTGCTGCCCTACACAATGCATCTACATTACTGCGGTCAGTTCGATGCAACTGGTGTCCTGATGTTATTATAACGTTAATATTGCAGCCAGGGCCAAGGAGTGGAGAGAAGATAATGACAGTTTTTGACCATCTTTCTCTCAAATGAGCAGAAAGACATTTCAACGTAAATAAATAAGATTAGGAATCTCCAGGTCAACCATAGTCCATTTCAAAATTGAAGAGAGACCCCAGAGAAAGATGTGCAGTTGCTTTCCAACTTAAATACTATGTCACTGGGATACACACATTATCATCTTGACACAATGTACATCCTCCCAATGAAAACAGTAGGCTGTCAGTAGCCTACTGTTCTCTCAGCTCTGGTCAAAGGGTACAAGTGAGGAAATGAGCTGATACAGTCACTAAACCTCTTCAGGACACTAGTTTGGACTATCTGGTGAAATCCAGAGAATCTTCAGTCAAATGCTTCATGTGTTCATATCTTTTGTTTTATTTTTGAAGACTGAAGAGGTCATTTCACATTTAAAAAGGAGATATGGAGGACGATTGAGACACCAGTGTCGTAATAATAATAATAATGTATTATAATAATAATATCACAGGAAATAATGATAAAATGAAAATGATAATGATAAAATAAAATCATTTTAGGGAGTAAGACAAAATATCAGCCAACTCTTTCTTTCATATTCATACAGCTGCAGGAAGTCTCAAACACTAAGAATGAGCTGTCCTCAGTCAGTCTTTCAGTCAGTCTCTCTCTCTCTCATGCTCGCTCTTTCCAGATAGGGTGGTGTGGAGGAAGATTTGGAGAGAGAGGTGGAGCAGGTGGGTCCAGTGAGAGAGGAGAGATGGGGTAGTGTCATCAGTTCAGGTCTAAAACAGCCCTATGGAGACTGGACTCTCTGGGGTGATGGGGGGATAGTAGTAGATACTCAGAGGGGTGAAGGTCAAAGGTCAAGGTGTGGTTAGAGCTGGAAGCCCTCCATGGGCCCGTCTTGCTGCTGGAAGATAAACTGGCCTTGGTTCTGGTCCACCTGCGGGGCGATGCTAGCGTCCTCCTCCTCCACACCAAAGTAATGCTCGATCAGGTCAAAAGCCTTCTGGTAGATCTCCTGATTCTCATGGCTCTGCAGGAACTCTATCTTGTCCAGACCTGCCGTGGACATTTTTACATTTAGCAGATGTTATTATCCAGAGCAACTTACAGTCAGTGCATTCAACGAAGGTAGGTATGACATCCACACAGTCATCACAAATACAACTTTCCTCAATAAAGCAGACATCAGCTAAAATCAGTGCTAGTAAGAAAAGCCAGTGGACACACACAAATTAATATCAGGCCTTAGTGACTCACATGACAATACTGAGTCATAATCACTAACTAATGGCTGTTTAAATTTGGCAGTATGTGTCCTTGCAACTTATTAGATAACTACAGAGTACACTATTCACTTCACAGCAACATATCTACTGCCATCTAGTGGAACAGTGTGTATTCCACTGGCTAAGTGATTATCCATAGCCTAATGACATGTCTCCTTCTCCCTGAAGAGTGCAATCGTTCCCTCTGCCTCCTTACGTCAGTGTATTCCTTATAAATCCACGAGACATTTGCTATTTCAGGGAGAAGGTGGAGAAACAGAATTGAGCTTACATCTAAGGGTTGATTCCTGTCCCATTCTCTTATGTTGTGTGTGTGTAAAAAAACATACCATAGGCTTCCTCTATGAGGGCACAGTAAGGATTGATGCCAGTGCCGTTCTGCTTGGCCTCCTGCTCTCCCAGTCTCAGGATATTCTCCAGGCCGTTCAGTGACACCTGCACTATCTTACTGTCCATCACTGTCAGCAGGTCACACATGGGCTTGATGGTGTTCAGACTAACCAGGTACCTACAGGGACAGCAAGACAGTGTTATATTGACATTTATTCACATTTGTTAATTTGGTTTAGCAGAGATACAGGTTTACTACACTGGGACAAAACATTTGCCGAGCATGAAACTACTCCCATTAATTTCATGAATTCTTGGCGTAAGCAGCGAGTCTCCAAAACGATGCTCCGGTTCTATTTAATAATTTGATGAGCGTTATTACCTGATCTGCTCAGGAGTGCCCCCAGAGGTAGCGTTGGTTATAGCCCATGCTGCTTCCTTCCTGGTGCGGAACTCTGCCTTCTGAAGAATCTCTATCAGCACTGGGAAGATGTTGGCATCTATCACCGTCTGACCAAGATAGAACAGTGAGATGACATTATACACACACACAAATAGGTTGTTGTCAATAAAACATCACAATAAGGTGCAGAGTGTTCGATTTGCCTGCTGGGGGTCAAGGAGACCCCCAGCTCCTCTAAAACCATTGACAACTACATGCCGTTTTCATGCCTGTTACGGATACAGTTATCCTGTGTGTGTGTGTGTATCCTGTGTGTGTTTCTTTTCTCTCCTTCTCCCCTCACAGGTGAAAATCATCACTCCCCAATCAGTCAACAATCAATCATCAATCAGAAGACACACCTCCTCATATTTCCTAAACCTATCACAGTTCCTTCCCCATGGTTTAAAAACCCCATCATTTGTTTGTTCTAGAGCTCAATCTCTCTGTAAATGCCATGTCTGTAGGTCTCTGTGTTTCACTCTCGCTTTGTGTCGTAACCTCTCTTTTGTTTAAGCACCTCATAGCACTTTGTCATCACCTGTGAGTATTGTTTTTGGTTATGGTGTTTGTGTTTGATTGCTGGTGGAAAAGGGGGAAACCAAGACAAGTCGCCCATGGGCATACACTACCTGTAGGTGAACTTTGTTAAATACACTAGTTAGAACTGGGCGGACCACCCACTGTATTTTTGGTTAGTTAGTTAGCTGTTGTTAAAGTAGGCTAGTCTAGCTTAGGGGTGTTTTTGAATACTTATTGTTTCTTTCCTTGGGTCCAGCTCAGCCCCTTTTCCTGCTCCCCCCATTACCGTGTGTTTATAAATAAACCTAGAGTTTGACGGTAGATTTCAGTTGTCGTGCTTATTTCGTTCACACTTTTCCTTTGTTACAATAATAATTTGCATGAGTTATGTTACGAGTCTCATTACCATCCCCCCTAGACTGTCGGGCCAAAAGGGATTCGTAACAATGCCGTTTAAAATATCTTAACCTCATGAAGAGCATAGTCAGAACTACACAGTTCAGATTTTTCCACATTTAGCTCTGAGTTAAACAAGTAACCATGCTTGTCATGATAAGTAAACATCAATTGGTCATGTAATTTCAGATCCGTGAAGGTAACCTCCCGATATCTCTCTCAATATAGGCCACCATTAAGAGGATGATATTACAACCAAATAGTAAACATTTATTTAACAATCCATTGAAAACAGCATGTAGTTGTCAATGGTTTTAGCAGAGCTCGCAGTCTACTTGCCCCCCAGCAGCCAAATTGAACACTCTGCACCTTGTGACATTTCTAGCAATAATGACCTACAGAGTGTACAAAATATTATGAACACCTGCTCTTTCCATAACAGACTGACCAGGTGAAAGCTATGATCCCTTATTGATGTTACTAGTAAAATCCAATTCAATCAGTGTAGATGAAGGGGAGGAGACAGGTTAAAGATGGATTTTTAAGCCTTGAGCCCTGGATTGAGCATCGGTGCCATTCAGAGGGTGAATGGGCAAGACAAAAGAAGTTTCTTTGAACAGGGTATGGTAGTAGGTGCCAGGCACACCGGTGTGTGTCAACATCTGCAACACTGCTGGGTTTTTCACACTGAACAGTTTCCTGTGTGTATCAAGGATGGTCCAATACCTAAAGGAGATGCAGATAACTTGACACAACCGTGTGAAGCAATGGAGTCAACATGGGCCAACATCCCTGTGGAACGCTTTCGACACCGTGTAGCGTGCATGCCCTGACGAATTACAGCTGTTCTGAGGGCAAAAGGGGGTGCAACTCAAAATTAGGAAGGTGTTTAATATTTTGTACACTCAGCGATAAAATCCTTCAGACAACTACTTAAAACAACGTGCGAGGTCGACCGATTATGATTTTTCAACGCCGATACCGATTGGAGGACCCAGAAAAAAAACGATACAGATTAATCGGACGATTTATAAAAATGTATTTGTAATATTGACAATTACAACAATACTGAATGAACACTTACTTTAACACATAAATAAAATTAATTTAGCCTTAAGTAAATAATGAAACATGTTCAATTTGGTTTAAATAATGCAAAAACAAAGTATTGGAGAAGTAAAAGTGCAATATGTGCTATGTAAGAAAGCTAACATTTCAGTTCCTTGCTCAGAACATGAGAACATATGAAAGCTGGTGGTTCCTTTTAACATGAGTCTTCAATATTCCCAGGTAAGAAGTTTTAGGTTGTAGTTATTATAGGACTATTTCCCTCTATACAGTTTGTTTTTCATTAACCTTTGACTATTAGATGTTCTTATAGGCACTTTAGCATTGCCAGTGTAACAATATAGCTTCCGTCCCTCTCCTCGCTCCTCCCTGGGCTCGAACCAGCAACACAATAGCCACCATCGAAGCAGCGTTACCCAGGCAGAGCAAGGGGAACAACTACTAGAATGCTCAGAGCGACTGACGTTTGAAACGCTATTAGCGCGCGCTAACTAGCTAGCCATTTCACTTCGGTTACACCAGCCTCATTACGGGAGTTGATAGGCTTGAAGTCATAAACAGCGCAATGCTTGACGCACAACGAAGAGCTGCTGGTAAAAAGCATGAAAGTGCTGTTTGAATTAATGTTTACGCGCCTGCTTCTGCCTACCACCGCTCAGTCAGATACTTGTATGCTCAGTCAGATTATATGCAACGCAGGACACGTTAGATAATATCTAGTAATATCGTCAACCATGTATAGTTAACTAGTGATTATGATTGATTGTTTTTTTTAGAAGATAAGTTTAATGCTAGCTAGCAATTTACCTTGGCTTACTGCATTCGCGTAACAGGCAGTCTCCTTGTGGAGTGCAACGAGAGAGAGGCAGGTTATTATTGCATTGGACTAGTTAACTGTAAGGTTGCAAGATTGGTTCCCCAAGCTGTCAAGGTGAACATCTGTCGTTAACCCACCGTTCCTATACCGTCATTGAAAATAAGAATGTGTTCTTAACTGACTTGCCTAAAAAAAAAAAAAAAAAAAAAATACTTGTTTATTTAAAATACTTGTTTATTTATTAAATCGGCGTCCAAAAATACCGATTTCCGATTGTTATGAGAACCTGAAATCGGCCCTAATTAAAATCGGCCATTCCGATTAAATCGGTCGACCTCTACAACGTGCTACCATCAAGCACAGGTACACACACACACCTGGATCTGTGCTCTGTTTCCAGCTGTAATGTTAGACACAGTCCAGCAGGCCTCCTTCTTGATGGACTCCTTGGGACTACTGAGCAGGTGTAATAGGCATGGCAATGCCGAGCAGTTCAGAATCACCTGGAACAATCCACACACTCAGTGAAGATTACACACACACACACACACACACACACACACACACCACTAGGACCATGTGAAGGATCAAAACTCCACACACATCAGGGTGAAGAGAGACAAAGCCATTGGGAGGTAGCAAGAAAATGAACTAGTTCTACCTGAGTCTGAATGTCATCGCCTGTCACTATGTTTCCCACAGCACGCAGCGCGGGAGAGACCACCTTATAGTCACTGTGCCTGGGAAAGACCAAAAACACCACAGTCAGTGTGCACCAACATCTAAATTTATTGTGTGTATGTGTCTAGTAGTACTTACATGAGTAGCTCCACCAGTCTGCGGCAGACCCCAGAGTCGATGACGGTCTGTATCTTGTCATTGGGTCCGTCAGACAGGTAAGAGAGGGCCCAGCAGGCATCAGCCAACACATCTGGGTCACTACTGAACAGCAGCCTGGACAGCACACTCAGACAGGGAGACACCTGGGGGAGGAGGAGAGAGAGCAAAGAAGAAAAGAGCAAGGGGTAGGAAGAAAGACAGAGAGGGATAATGGTTTTGCTAAGAGAATGGCTTTGAGAGAAATTAGTCAAAATCCCAGAGTGGTTTGTGCCTTTGACAGGAGAGATCTGTTGGACTGTTAGAACTGTCATCTGATTGGGCAATGTGGGAATAGACCCCATTACCTTGGTGAAGTCAGGGGGGGGGTTCTTCCCTCTACACAGGTTAGACAGAGCCCATACAGCATTCCTAGTTGTGGTGAGACGGTTGGATTTAGCCAGCAGCCTGCGGGGGGGGGGAAGAACAGTTCTCAGTACACCTTGTTTCTCTGACCGCAATTAAACTGTTAAACCTGACTAATCTGATTATACAATGTATTAGGTAATGGTATGAAACTCTACTTCTCCTTGTTAAAACGACATGGGCCTACAGACTGATACAACCAAGCTCGCACACACACATACTGTTGTAGGGAGGGCAGGATGCCACAGTTGAGAACGTAGTCTCTGCACTCTGCGTTGTCCCCGGCGATGTTCCCCAGGGCCCACACGGCCTGAAATACACCAATCACTCGTCACCTCTAAACCAGCAGCCATTCATATTGCCATTCCGTAACATTGCAGCTATATTGCATGCAGCTATGAGCCATATTATACAGTGCTGCAGCTAGGCTATATTTCCACACAAACATCAGCACCATATAGAGCTGGGCTTGGAGGGCCATACCATATACTGCTACATAACCGCACAGCTAAGACCATATCGGGCTGGGATTGCTTAGTATTTGGCTATGTTAAAACCCATGGAAGGGGAGTGAATAAGAGATAACTTCAGGGAGAAGGGTGGAGAATCAGAATGCAGTCATAGCATTTATATTTAGGGAATGCAAAAATAGCTGGTTTACTATTCAGAGAGAATCTTCTTGGCAGGTCAAATCCCATGACAACTTATTCCCACTCCTGCTAGACATCCCTGTGACCCATGTGTTAGTGTCCCATCATGCTACAACTCTTCCCCAGGGCTTCAGCCCCCCCCCAGGCTGTTCAGTCACCTGCTCCTGGACGTCCTCGTAGTCCGAGTTGAGCAGCTCGATAAAGATGGGCACGGCTCCCATCTCAATAACCACCTTGGTGTGCAGGAAGGTCCCAGAGGCAATGTTGGTCAGGGCCCAGGCTGCCTCAAACTGTGTCACACACACACACACATCACACCACGGTCACACGGGGAGCATAGTACAAGCCCTCATAGACAGATACACAGGCTGAAGAGTTACGATTGACTGAGTGTCATAATGGGGCAGAGGAAAGTTCACTAGCTACGTCTTTTGACAGGGATCAATACAATACAGATTTCATGCAGACTGACTAATGCCAACAGGATGTGATATAATATTACAGAATCTGACATAATTTCATATATTCCAACAGCTTTCTGTTAGTGTCATTTTGTGTAGTGAATACATTTGTTGATTTCTAACACACCAAACCAAGAATTCCCAGCACATCCAACTAACGGACAGACAGAGACCCAGCCACCTGACCAACCTGAAGAGTGCAGTTCTCACTCCTCTTGAGAAACTCCACAAACTTATTGACGACCCCTGGGGTGAGAATGACCTCATCGATGGGAGGGTTGGGCTCTGATAAGGAGAGAGAAGAGAGCATGACAATGACATCACACTACTAGCTTAAAAACATCATGGTTCATGGCTGAAAATGTGTGATGCTTAAACACTCCAATACGGTGTTGAGGGAATAGCATCAGGTCCAACAAAGGCATTACTTGCAGCCATTTGGCACGAACAATCCATCTTTGTTGTTGAGAAAACATACTATACAAGACCAAACTATGTCCCGTCCCAAACAGAACCCTATTCCCTATATAGTGGGTCCTGGTCAAAAGTAGTGCACTAAATAGGGAATTGGGTCCCAATGGAGACATATCCTAAATAATACAGGTGGCATGAGCCCTGAATTGGGGTGTTACGAATTGCATGATTCACACAGACCTTTGGAGAGTAACTTCCTGAATTTCTGTGTGGCGATCAGCTGCTGGTCTGGATCCTCAGAGAAGATCATCTGGATCATGTCTGGAGTTATGACACCTTCCTACACACACACACACACACACACACACACACCAACATACATAAAGACGTGAATGACTTACAAAACCATGTACTCTGACCCTATACACACAATGCAGAGGAAGCGATGTAGTGCTACACGTGACCGGTTTATCACATAAAGTGCACTTAGGTCTAATGACCTTCATCTAGTTTTAATCATAGATTGATTTGAAAACCAAAAACTCTTGTCTTTTTTGGATACTGGAGAGGAAAGACTTAACTAACCATGGGTTTCACAATCTTCTGTTACCCCCAAAATGATTTGTACTTATTTTATGGAGTAATGGTATTGTCTTTCCACAGGTAACTAGTCCTTCGGTGCAGAGTGTAGACCATGAGAGCAAGACAATGGGACAATTGGAGTAATGGTCACTTACACCTGAGATTGGTGCAGTGGAGCTGATGTCGGGGTCCTGGACAGGGCATTCCAACATGGACTCGTCGCCCGAGGGCACACACACATTCCTCCTCTTGAACAGCTGGGGGAAGAGGGAGAGGTAAGTGTTAGTAGGACACTGACTCACTACAACCCAAACAAACCAAAGACAACTATAACAGGTCAATAAAAAAATGACTCATATCTGGAGAAGATTTACCATTCAAAAGGCATTTACATGGTCAAATTGGATGAGATTAGGGTTGTCTCCACAGAATGGAGAGTAGCTGATTCAGTGGTCCAGGCGTAGGAACTAGAAGCACCCTACCTGCTCTTCTCTCTTCTGTTTGCGGAGTTGGATCCCCTCCTCCTCTCTCCTCCGGCGCATCTCCTGTGGGTTCAGCGCTTTGTTCTTGTAACTCTTCATTCGGTCATTCCCTGGGCTTGCCATCTCGTCTGGGGAAATAAGGATAAACATAATGTTATACTGAATGATGAAATATACAAACTTGTGAATTCACCGCAGCCACAACCAGCCAAACTTAACTGACTAGCTAGCTAATGTTGTTGTTAACATAGGCGCTAATGGAAAATCAAATAAATTAAAATCACTCGATGTGAATTTGGATTTGTTGGCCAAAAGGGGATTTGAACACAAACCCTGCCATGTGCGAAAACAGCAGTTGGGGTGACAGTTTGACAGCTGATGAAAAAGACTGGTGATCAAAGTAACAATACCAAATGTTTCTCGCTCGCTGTCATCAGCTGTTAGTAATCTTTGTGTTAGCTAGTGAGTCAAAGAATGCCATTCCTGGCTCGCTAGATAAAGATGACAAGCACACCAGCTAGCTATGAGCTAGATAATGAATGTTAGCTAACATTAACCACGGTTTTGCTGACAGCGTCACTTTGACATTGCTTGTTGTATTTTCTGGGGGAAAATCAGTGGTCTTCCAGGCTAGATATCTCCAATCGCAAGAAACCGGGTTCCTCTCTAGCTAGTAGTACAGTACGGCCTAGTACAGTGGTTCCAAACCAGCGGTACTACCTAGTAGGACCCCTGGCCTAGGGAGGGATACCTGGCCTATCCACAGGGGGGACTTGAGAAGGCTCACGAGACCTTAGGCTTACTGGTAAAATGCGCATGAGGGGGTACTTCAGGGGTACTCCGGGCAGAGCAAAATTCAGTTGGTGGTACAATAACCCAAAAAGGTTGGGAGCCACTGGCCTAGCACACAGCAACTAATAGTAGCAAGCTGGCTACCTAGCTAATACATTATTCGTGTTAATTAAATTACATGGTGTTCAAATACCTTCTACCGTATTCGTATCGTTAGCAAAAAAATACTTAAATCAACTGTAAAACCAATTATAATAGGCCATGGTAGCTAAACTGCCATTAGACCCAAAGCACAGCTTTTTAAGATTGAGCTCCCTACATCGTTAGCTAGCTAACTAGCTCCTTCACACCCCTCTCCGGTCTCTCTTGTTTAGCAACCATCGTCATGCCAAATTGCCAGATAATTCGTGATAAAAAAAGAAAACAACAATAAAAAGGTTGTAAAGATTGTATTGATCTTACCCATTTAAGATGAATAATGTCAGAAACGCCTAGGTGTAGCTAGGTATTATTATTTCCTTCACGCAAACTCCCGAGTCCAGCTGAGAGCAATATGGCGTCTTGTATCGCTTAAAATTTCCCAGTAACCCTCCTTGGATCAACAACCAGTGACGTCAAATCAATCAGCTCAAACTGAAGGAGGAGAAGCCAACTGGGCCAGTAAAGTCAAGTTGTTAGCTAGCATTGCTAAGATGGCAAGTGAATGAAAAGTGAAACAGAAACACATTTATTTTGAAAGTAGTCACATAAGTCAAGCATTAGTACGGCACATCGACCATATTTTTGAAATCGGTGAGTAACATGATGGTTAGCTAACTTGCAATCTCCGTGTTTTGAAGTTACGTTTTAGCCCATAGCCTGACATGTTGACGAGACAAAATCAGAATTAACTATGATAGCTGAGTTGGAATTTGGCTAGCTATCTTGGCTGACAAAGATGGGAATTGCGTTGTTGCGTCTTGGCTGACAAAGGTTGGAATTGCGTTGTTTCGTTATTGGGTACATTTGGTCTACATTTGATTGACATCTTTCCTGTTTATTCCTATTTATTTACTGACAATTAATGTTATCATAACTTATCTTAATTTCTTTGTCCAGCTGAGCACCAGAAACAATTGGCCATGCTGACGTGTGAGTTCTGTGGTGAGGAATTGGTTTTGGAGGAGGACATGAAGACCCATCTCCTCCTGAGCCACCCAGATAATGACATGGGCTGCACCCTCTGTTCCTGGTCCGGAGTCGCTTACGACGAACTCTGCTTCCACATCAATACCACACACAAAGAGAAACAGGGCCATGACGGAGGAGGAGCAGAGGGTAGAGGTGGTCACAGTCTTGTCAGGCCCAGCTCAACTCCTACTCCCACCATAGTGGACAATCACTGCAAACAAGCCATTGGTTTGTCTAGGTCTGAGGGTTCTGAAGGAGGAGTAGACAATGGGAACAGGTTTGACACCCTTGGAGGAGGGGTCTCACCCAGGACATCCAATAGCACACTGGAGTCTAAGGAGCAAATTACTGAAGCTGGGGGGGAGTTCGGTGGAGGGCGAGCAGTGGCCATTGTTGTATCCACCTCTTCAGTGTCTACAGGCTATCTGAGATCAGCTCAGGACTCCAGTCGGCCTACTAACAGACACTGTAATGCTGAGGAGTCTGTGGGAGTGGGATCCGCAGAGCACACCAAAGTCAAACAGAAGCGTTTCTCCTTCCCACTTAAAGGTTTATTTTAGTGCGTCTGAAATGTTTGTTTATTCAACATGTTGTTACATCTTTACTGGTTTGTCCCACTGACTGGCGTTAGTTTGTTTTGTCGCACTGACTGACGTTAGTTGGGCTTGTCCCACTGACTGACGTTAGTTGGGTTTGTCCCACTGACTGACGTTAGTTGGGTTTGTCCCACTGACTGACGTTAGTTGGGCTTGTCCCACTGACTGACGTTAGTTGGGCTTGTCCCACTGACTGACGTTAGTTGGGCTTGTCCCACTGACTGACGTTAGTTGGGCTTGTCCCACTGACTGGCGTTAGTTGGGCTTGTCCCACTGACTGGCGTTAGTTGGGTTTGTCCCACTGACTGGCGTTAGTTGGGCTTGTCCCACTGACTGACGTTAGTTGGGCTTGTCCCACTGACTGACGTTAGTTGGGTTTGTCCCACTGACTGACGTTAGTTGGGTTTGTCCCACTGACTGACGTTAGTTGGGTTTGTCCCACTGACTGACGTTAGTTGGGTTTGTCCCACTGACTGACGTTAGTTGGGTTTGTCCCACTGACTGACGTTAGTTGGGTTTGTCCCACTGACTGGCGTTAGTTGGGTTTGTCCCACTGACTGGCGTTAGTTGGGTTTGTCCCACTGACTGGCGTTAGTTGGGTTTGTCCCACTGACTGGCGTTAGTTGGGTTTGTCCCACTGACTGGCGTTAGTTGGGTTTGTCCCACTGACTGGCGTTAGTTGGGTTTGTCCCACTGACTGGCGTTAGCTGGTTGTTTATACTGACAGATGATTTGTTGTACGGACTGTTGTTTGTTGGTTGTTTGTACCTACTGATATAATTTGTCGTACTGACTAATTAGTTTGTTAGTCGTACTGTGTGATATTACTTGTTTTTTTGTATTTTGACTGATATAATTTGTTTGTCATACGGACTAATAGTTGGATTGATTGCCTATTGATGAACTGTCAATGCATCCCATTAACAGTCCATGCTGTCTGGCACTCGTGGGCTCTTCCTCACTTTAGTCGTCGATTGCATCACTATTTTGTAAACCTCATCAGTTAGTTTTTTGTACTGACTAATATTAGGCCTAGTTGGTTTGTTGTACTGAAGCGGAAGAGAGAGGCCCAACTCATCAGAATCTGTCTCCCTCCATCAGGTGTTGTTTTTTTGTTGGTTCGCCCACAAAGCAAGCGTGTTGAATTTAGCCAACAATAAAATTAATGGCTTATTTGCTACGTGAGGTTTATTTATAATAGAAGTTTTGTAATGCTTAAGTTATGAGTGTACTGATATAAGTAGGACACATGACATCATTGTCACTTCACAAAAAACACTATCTCGGAGATGGCTATGCATATTCATTGGATGAGGCTAGCAGCATCTCTCTCCATTGAATACAGGTGTTTTAACGTCACAACCCTCATCGAATATTCAAAAAAGGATTACAATAATCCACCAATCAAAAGCAAAGATAGGCAGGAGCTAGTCAGTCTGCCTTGCCGCTTTGTGGACAACAACTCCCATCGTTAGAGCGGAAGACATGTATCTTGTCAGTATATCCATAATCTTTGGTTATACTGACTGATTGATATCTGTTGGTTTGAGTAGAGTAGTACTTTATTGATCCCAACTTGGGAAATCGTTTTCACTCAGCATCACTAATAAATTACAAAGACAATGATAAAAATGCATAATAAGACACCTAAGAAGGCACCTGCATGTTAGTAGCCATAAAAGATGGAGACAAGTTTAAGATAAATACTGTTGTCTATCCTAATGCTGGGAAACAAGCAATAACAACATTCCTATTAAGAAGGCACCATAAATGAGTCATTTGTTAAAAAGCCTCATGGCTGTGGGTAAAAATGGCCTTTTGAACTGCTCTGTGGAGCTTCTGGGCAGGATGAACCTGCTACCAAAGCTGATCCTGTGTGGCATCAAAGTGCTGTGTGGAGTGGGTTGAATTAGTCTTGTCATCATCCTGTGTCTCATTGTTATGTACTGTGTGTCTGTTGTCGTAGAGAAGCGGTTTTCCTGTCCTATGTGTGCTCTGGTCTGCACCGACGCCTTCATCCTACAGGAACATGTTGAATTACACTTGCTAGAAGAGAGCCCAGATGAAGGTACATGATCTACAGTTTAGAACATATAGACCACACAGTTCAGCACAGAACACACTGTGACTGTACAAACTCATGACAGTCTTGAGTCTACACAGTTCAGCACAGACAGAACATGAGGCCCAATCCATTGTGTTAAGTCTCTGACTCTGACCTAATCTGTATCTGTCTTTTCAGAGGCTGTCCTGGAGGCCACATCATCAACCGAGGCAGCATCATCCAGCCACAGCTCAGGTTCGTCTCATTCCTTTCATCATAGGAACAAATATAGTTCAACCAAACAAAGGAAGAAGCCTGCCTATGGCAGATCCACAGAGGTTGAGGCTCTCTCTCTGCCCATGTCTTACCGATGAAGGTCTAATATTCCCCCAAAAAGCTAAATGAACATGCAAGTGAGGTTTTATCTCAACAAGAATAACTTGGATGAATAATGATTTAGATAAAAATGCCCCGTCGATATCCCTTTTAACCACTGTGTGTCCCTGACCTCGTCCTCAGGTGGAAAGAGTTATGAGTGTCCCCTGTGTTCTGTGGTGTGTGGAGACTGCTACTCCCTACAGGAACATGTGGAGCTGCATCTTGACTATGGCACAGACACTAGTGCAGGTATGGCTTGATTTAAACAATCAAATGTGATGGGAACACAGGTTTCATTGGGATTTTATGTTTACACTTGTGGAAGCTGTCCTAAAGGGATAGGGCTAAATGCAAAGTGTATCTTAAGGAAGAAATATGAAAAGCAGATGAAAAACCATGGTAGCAATCGAAGGGGAAGAGTTTAGTCTAATAATTTCTCCATAATTGCCAAAGATGAGGACACAACAGTTCACCTGACCCAAGACTGAATCCAAACATTACACTGTTGTTTGTATGTGCATTTTACATTTACTGTACTTTTTTCTGCATTTGTTGAAAACAAAATCTGAAAATACTCTGGATACATTCAGTAACATGATAAGAATATTCCTGGAAAATATGGGCATAGGTGCAACATAAGACAAAATAAATAGTTTGAGTGAGAGGACTAACTGGTGTCTCCTAGTGGCCACACACCTCTCGAACGTGTGCTAAGTAATTTCAAGGAACTTTTGACTCAAATAAAAGTCTTAAACTATAAGGTGCTTTTTTGAGCTCTCCAAACTGTGCCGTTGAGGAACTAGAGCAAGCACACTTGTAGTTGTTTTGTTTGGAACACAGTCCTGTGTCCTCGCCATCACACAATTACTGTTGTTTACACAATCCCAAAATTGTCCATTATAAATCGCAATCTGGATCAGATTGGCATCATTTCAAAGCCTGTTATATTGCAAACATGACTAGCGAAGTTATAAAATACAATATTACAGTGATAGGCTTTCACAATGCAATTCAGAGAACCAGATCATCATTTTGGTGAGCATAGAAATGAGTCATGAGTGCATTCAGGTGCGTGCGCCTCTGCAATTCTTCTTCACAATTAACAAACATGGGCTCATTCTGTTCAGAACAACACAGGATATTACGCCAAGTCATCTTGTACATCAAAAATAGTGATCATTTAAAAATTAAAAATAGTGATCATAAATGGTGACACTGTATATGACAAGTTTTCTGATATGGAAGTGCACATCTACTCACAGGTGTTTGGCTTGTTTGTATGACATCAAAGAGAGATGTATTATAATTTTCAACGTCTGATCTTTCAAAATACATGGAGTCCTTTTTAATTTACAGCATTTCCCTCACTTGGACAACAAAACATTTGCAAAAGTTTCCCAATTAGCGGGAGATATGGGCACAACTTCTTGTAGGGCGAGATGCTCAAGTTCAGAACTGCTGTCAGGCAAAACCCATACAGTGCTTTGAAGCGCAGAGCCAGAGCTCTGACGTCATGTATAGCATGTACTGTACAGCCAGTACGTTCCAATTTACGCATTTATTAATGCCCAAATCTGCTCTTTTCTTCCTGAATATGGGTACGAGTATAAAAGGTTAATGAGAAATCTATTTAGTTCCCACTTATGCTTCCAACACGTTTTATTTCATGCTTAGATGTAGCCATGTTATAACAACGTTATGACTGTTATTTTACCATAAACAGGGTCTCGGTAGAGAGAGAATGGTGTAATACCCCATATTTGATTTGCACAAGCACTCTATTGCCAGCCAACTCCTGAAGTTGCAATATAATGTGTAATTTGTCCTTTGTGATCGGTTTTGAACTATGAATTTCCCTCTGAGGACTATAAAGTTTGAACAGAACGGAACTTCTACAACCTGCCAGCTCATACCGCTGAGCTCACACATGCAGCTGTTCTCACAACAGTTTTGTGTGTACAGGGTTGATTCCCATGGTGAATTCAAGAGAGGGAATTGTGACTAACGCTGTGTTGCTGTGTGTGTTGCAGTGAGCCCTGGCTCAGACCTGAGGCTGGCCAGACGGCTGCAGGAGGAGGAGAAGCAGAGGAGGAAGGAGCAGGATGCGAAGCAGGAAGCAGAGGAGTTCAAGAAGCTGCAGGTTCTTATAAAGCACAACCATAATAACACTGGAGTAGTGGATTTGACCTTGCTGCATGATGCACCATATGACGCGTCTGTGCTTTGTCACATGGCTTATGTAGGAAGTGTGTGGTTTATTTGTGTTTCTGCACGTCAACAAGATGTACAGTATACGTGTGTCTGCTTATGTATGCTGAGTGTGGTGGTGACCTCACCCTGACCCCTTGCTGTGTGTGTTTAGAGGCAGTTTGGTGTGGACGGGAGGGGGGGCTACCGCAAACAGATGGAGAGGACCATGGAGAAAGCTGTGTCTCGAGGTGTCATGGTGCCTGCTCACTTCCACAACAAGAGAGCAGAGATGATGGAGGCTCTGGCCTCAGGGGTCGACGATGGCAGGACCAGAACGCAGGGTGTGTGTGAGATTCAATTTGTTATCCGGATCTTGACTAACATAGCTCCCTCATTATTTAATGTTCTCAAACTGAGTTGTTTAGATCACATCATGTTATGTCTATACAGCTGTCTATCTACCACCTACATCTCTCAATGTTTTGCATACATTTTATTTAGCCTACAAGGTATGTATGTCATTAATAACTGTCTTCCTTCAATTGATTATAAACTAAATGGCAGCTCCACCTTGGTGCTCTCTTTCTCTCCATCTTTGTCATTCTCTTTTTTTTATTGTATTCCTCTCATTCTGTCAGGTGTGCTGGGTGCTCTGTATGTTTACTACCAGAGGGAGGCCAGAGACTGTGTCCACGTGTGGCTGAGTGCTGACACAGACCACTACTGCTCATCAGAGGGGGATAAGGGCTGGGGATGTGGCTACAGAAACTTCCAGATGCTCCTGTCTTCTCTGCAAAGAATGGAGCCCTACACTACCTGTCTCTCAGGTACACACAAACAGAAACACGTATATCAAAACATCATATTCTACAATTGTTTACCATTCCCTCAAATCAAGCAGCTGTCTGGATTGCTTAATGAAACGGTTCAATGCAGCCCTCTCAAAAAAACGTTTCGCCATGTAATCTCCTAAACTAACCTTCTCTCTTAAATCTTCTATCATGGCATCTTTTCCTTGCCCCCCCTCTCTCTCTCCCTCTTCTCCCAGAGGGGTCAGTACCCAGCATCCCACAGGTGCAGGTGTTGATAGAGGGGGCGTGGCGGGAGGGGTTAGACCCACAGGGCGCCACCCACTTTAACCAGCGACTACAGGGCACACGGGCCTGGATAGGAGCTACAGAGATCTACGCTCTCTGCACCTCCCTCAGAGTCAGGTTAGAGCCCAGAGAGTCACACACAGAATGTTAACATACTACACGCATTAGAACGTAACACATTTGTGTAGCCAGCTATATTTGAATTAGATACACTTGAATGGACTCTCACACTGAATATACAAAATTAAAAGAACACCTACTATTTCCTTGACATGGACTGACACAGGTGAATCCAGGTGTAAGCTATGATCCCTTATTGATGTCACTTGTTAAATCCACTTTAATCAGTGTAGATGAAAGGGAGGAGACAGGTTTAAAGAAGGATTTTCAAGCCTTGAGACGATTGACATGGATTGTGTATGTGTGCCATTCAGAGTGTGAATCTGCAAGACAAAAGATTTAAGTGACCTTGAACGGGGTATGGAGGTAGGTGCCAGGCGCACCTGGTGTGTGTCAAGAACTGCAACGCTGCTGGGGTTTTCTTGCACAACAGTTTCCTGTGTGTATCAAGAATGGTCCACTACCCAAACATTCAGCCGACTTGACACAACTGTGGGAAGCATTGGAGTTAACATGGGCCAACATCCCTGTGGGGCGCTTTTGAAACCTTGTAGAGTCCATGCCCTGACGAATTGAAGCTGTTCTGAGTGCAAAAACGAGGGGGGGCTCAATATTAGGTTTTCCTTATGGGTTTGTTATACTCAGTGTACACACACAGAGTCACTATAGAATGTACATGGTTGAAAAAGGATTCTGTTCTCAGTCAGTTACCTCTAACCTGTGTCCCCACAGTGCCCGTGTTCTAGACTTCCACCAGCCCACGGGCCCAGGGGACACCCACCCCCGCCTCTTTGACTGGGTGAAGCAGTACTTCTCTCAGACTGGTGCCAGACTACCGCCCCGGGTGGTGCAGACCACACAGCCGCCCCTCTACCTCCAGCACCAAGGTAGTCTTAACATGGGTTTAGTGGATTGGATGGATTAGGTGATGATGGGTTACTGATATCCAATGTAGAATTTGTTTATGGCATGTGTCTATTTTATGTTTTCTTGTGTGTCGTTTAGTGCTGAGCGATTAGTGCTTTTTGAGGTCGGTTGTGTTTTGGTTCGATCATTCAAAAATAATAACGGTTTTCGGTTTCGATATTACTATTATTTTTTACATTAAATGCACTATACATTTTGTGGGTTGAGTGCTGTAACAACACATAATAAAACAAAAGTCCCATGATGGTAGTGACTGCCCATTACTGCTTATCACTTATTCACATTTACTTTAATAAAATATTTGAGTTGTTGTGTATATTACATTTGTATTACATGTGTATATTACATTTGACTTTATTATTTAATTCCAAGTCATCTCTATAGAGCTGCTGCCTATGCTGTCTGCCAAAATCACTATTTTACTAGTTCTTCAAAGTAAATAAAGCATACTTTTATGACTGCTGAATACCAACTACCAATCACTTAGATCATGAATTTTCAGGTAGAGATACCTCTCGAAGCAACTGCTTTCTATCTCGCTCGATCATTAATTACCACGTTTTCTGCACTACAATATACCGAAAAATGGCCTGTTGGAAACTTCAACTCACTACTACATCGCACAGTTTGGGCTTGATCTGATTTATCTCTACAGAAACCACATCGAGCTCATAGAACAAAAACAAATTAAATGGAATTAAAATAATTGAATCTGTCGGTCAATTAGTGATTAAAAACTGAAAAATAACTTAAATGTTGTTAATCGCTCAGTACTAGTGTGTTTGAGGGAGATTTGTTTGTTTCGTATGTGTGTACACCTGACGTCTACGTTATCTCTAAAGCCTTGTTCACATTGGCAGTTTGAAGTGACTCAAATCCTATTTCGTTGCATATCTGATTCAAATCTGTTCTGTTACTTGCAGTCGGAACTGCCAAAAAGCACATGGAATCTGATATTTCAAACCACCTTCGTAGGTGATTTTAAAGTCCGATACAAATCTGATTCCAAGCCATGTGAACGGTCAAATCAGATTTATTTGCCCTCAAGTGGTTTTTAGACTTATTTGGCATATCTTGTTGCTTGCTTGCTACTCCGTTGACAGTTTGACAAGAACATCTGGTCGTAACTTACTTGTTAATTGTTTAAAAACAAATGAGTGACTGTTCTAGAAAGCTAAACTACTACCTAGCTAGCTAGTTGACTGCTGTGGCTAGCCAAAAGATTCCATTTGAAAGTTGGATCATCTTATCCTTTTGAGGCTTTAAGTGTTCTTACATTATGATTTTGAACATGCAAAACAACTGGGGAGACATCCATGGCAGGCATTGTTATCACCATAGCTTGCTATATAACTTCTGAGTGATAGGAAGCATGAGCACTACCACCAATCAGCCTACACCACTGTGCACACACCCATAGTTACTATGATAACTAGCGTAGCCATGTCAGCAAATGAATAATGTCTGAACACACACACACACATCTGATTTGCTCACTTGTAACATACTGTTTTGAAAGTCAGTAGTCCAAAATGGATTTGAAAAACATAACTTGATTTGGGCATTAAGACCTGCGGTGTGACCAAGGCTTTAGTGTGTTTCCTCCATGTCTTCTATCGACATCCTCAGGCCATAGCCGCTCAATAGTAGGAGTGGAACAGAAGAAGAATGGCAGCCTGTGCCTGTTGCTCCTGGACCCTGGCTGTACACCAGGAGATGTGAGGAAACTGCTGAGCCAAGATGGCTCCACTGTTAGCACAGCTGTCTGCCGTATGAGGAAGTTCCCTGGCAACCTGAAACATAGGCAGTACCAGGTGGTGGCTGTAGAGGGTGTGCTCGCCCCCGTGGAGAAACAGGTGAGTCTGAGTGGCTCTTAACTGCATACAGTTATAAAGTGTTTTGCTACGATGTGCACTGAACAGCGAATCAGCTATTCGATATTGATTTGTTTTTTGTTTGTCAGACCCGCATTCTCAACTCAAGAACACTGCAAGCCGAGAGGATCCCTTGATGCTGGAATGCAGTTTTGTAAATGTATAACTGCCAAAAACAGTTCATGTTTAATTTTCTTGGACATTTTATTAAGGTAATAAATTATGTATTTTAATATTTGCCTTTTTCTCTGTTCTGTTCAAACCCTCAACATATTTCTGTGTGTAGAATTGGGACCTTGTAGAAGTCGTAAGGACACACTCTGAGAATGGAACATGTATTCATACATTTATTGAACTACCAGAAATGACTAACCAAACATTATAGATTGGCTGATTTTTAATGGATTATCTACATAGGCGTATAGAGGCCCATTATCAGCAACCATCACTCCTTGTGTTCCACTGGCACATTGTCTTAGCTAATCCAAGTTTATCATTTTAAAAGGCTAATTTATCATTAGAAAACTCTTTTGCAATTATGTTAGCACAGCTGAAAACTGTTGTGCTGATTTAAAGAAGCTATAAAAGTGGCCTTTAGACTAGTTCAGTATCTGGAGTATCAGCATTTGTGGGTTCGATTACAGGCTCAAAATGGCCAGAAACAAAGAACTTTCTTCTGAAACTTGTCAGTCTATTCTTGTTCTGAGAAATGAAGGCTATTCCATGCAAGAAATTGCCAAGAAACTGAAGATCTCGAACAACGCTGTCTACTACTCCTTTCACAGAACAGCGCAAACTGTCTCTAACCAGAATAGAAAGACTGGGAGGCCCTGGTGCACAACTGAGCAAGAGGACAAGTAGGGTCTAGTTTGAAAAACAGCTGCCTCACAAGTCCTCAACTGGCAGCTTCATTAAATAGTACCCGCATAACACCAGTCTCAACGTCAACAGTGAAAAGGCGACTCCAGGATGCTGGCCTTCTAGGCAGAGTTGCAAAGAAAAAATCCATATCTCAGACTGGCCAATAAAAAGAAAAGATTAAGATGGGCAAAAGAACACAGACACTGGACCGAGGAAAAAAGCGTTATGGACAGACGACTCTAAGATTGAGGTGTTCAGATCACAAAGAAGGACATTCGTGAGATGCAGAAAAAATGAAAAGATACTGGAGGGGGGCTTGACGCTGTCTGTCCAGCATGGTGTAGGCAATGTGATGGTCTGGGGGTGCTTTGAATATGGTAAAGTGGGAGATTTGTACAGGGTAAAAGGGATGTTGAAGAAGGAAGGCTATCACTCCATTTTGCCATACCCTGTGGACGCCATTGCCATACCCTGTGGATGGCGCTTAATTGGAGTCAATTTCCTCCTACAACAGGACAATGACTCAAAGCACAGCTCCAAACTATGCAAGAACTATTTAGTCTATAATGGAGTGGCTAGCAGTCACCGGATCTCAACCCTATTGAGCTGTTGTGGGAGCATCTTGACCGTATGGTACGTAAGAAGTGCCCATCAAGCCAATCCAACTTGTGGAAGGTGCTTCAGGAAGCATGAGGTGAAATCTCTTCAGATTACCTCAACAACTTGACAACTAGAATGCCAAAGGTCTGCAAGGCTGCGATTGCTGCAAATGGAGGATTCTTTGATGAAAGCAAAGTTTGAAGGACACTATTTCCATTAAAAATCATTATTTATAACCTTGTCAACGTCTTGATTATATTTCCTATTCATTTTGCAACTAATTTCATGTATGTTTTCATGGAAAACAAGGACATTTCTAAGTGACCCCAAACTTTTGAATGGTAGTGTGTGCGTGTATAATATATATCATAAACAGAGTGCATCCATGGAGTGACGCCTGGTGAATCTTTGCCCCACACTTTTCACTAGAAGTAGGAATAGACCAGCGCCTCATGTATTGTCAAATCAGAAAACAAGACCAAGTAGTTCTCCCCTTTCTCAAACATGAGTCTGGTTACATGGGGAGACATAGAGTCTACTGATGATTTAGTGTTGAGTCACACTTTATCCTTCTGTCCTGTTCCAATTGAGGAGGAACATTCCGCAGCTTTTATCTTCTTACAGTATCTGGGGGCCAGGGCCCTCTGGGTACGTGCGGCTTCAGTGAAACAGATACACACACATATACTCTCTCACAAACACAGAAGACACACACCCTCACTCACACCCTCCTGGAAAGTCACCTGGCCACACGATCACTACTGTGAGAATAGGACAGATATATTTTTTTTAAGTTGCTGGTGAAAAGGACATTCTGTAATACATATTATTCCCAGGCCACCGACTGGAATGCTCTAATTACTATTGAACTGGTAGGACCGCAGTCTGTGGGTTGGTTGAAGGAACTTCTCTGGTGCATTCTTTCCTCCAAGCCTCTGTCCTGATTCCTGTCCATGCCCTCTCAGCAATGTGACAGCTCACTGATAACTGACAGTTGTGTGGATTGCGACTTTGCATGTCCTTATCAGTTCTACTGAAAATAAATATGTATTGTATGTATTGGACATATAGTACTGTCATATTAGAGAAATTGCACAAACTGGTGAAAGGTGATGTTTATGGTTTATTTGTAAAGTACAAGATTCCTGCAGTTTGATAGTGTTTTCATCTTCCAAGGACATTCGTGTTTTTTTTTAAACCATGTGACCTGATTATAAAAACGGGTCCCATTAAAGCCCATATTAAACCTTTTTACAACAGATTAATCACGTCATACCGTATAAGGTCCCGAGTTTTACCTGGTTAGGTTACCAGAACAGGAAAGATTACAGCACCAGAATAATTTTTCGCCACACCACTCTAGGACATGTGGTGCTACCTCTGTCGCACAGGGTGGAAAGTGTATGTGAGAGTGAGTGCGCAACATGTTGACAAAACAATAATGAATTTGGCCTCACAAAAATGTTTCTCCGTTAATTTTCTCAGTAAAACAAACTAGTTAAGAATACCGGATTTCCTCTGTAGCTTAATCAAAATCGTTCTCCCGTTTCTCATCGGTCATGAGGCATGTAAAATATGACACATTATAAGGACTCTGAAACGCTGTGTTTAAAAAGCGCAAATCAATCTGACGTGCGCCCGCGCAGCGTGGTCCTGTGGACAAGGTTACATAAATTCCCTAATGCTGCGAACGCGCTTAAATTGTATAAACCATCAGTAGTCCTCCAGCACAACGTGAATTTTAAAAAAAACGCGGAAACGTGTGTTTGTCTTCTGCGTGTCTTCTATTGGGACAGTAGGGGATATTCGGGGGCGCATTGCACACAGAGCTGCCCGCTATCCATCATATACTCTTATTTTTGAGAACAGTTGTGAATTGACTGCAAGAAACTCCCCGGGGCCAGGGATTTCATAGTAGCCTACCGCGATTGTGGATTTTGTGACATTGGCATACAATGACAACTTCCACCGGTACAAAGACAGGTAGGGAATACTGCGCGCTCTGTGCAGTGCGTAGAGTTATAGTTGGAGTTAAAATAGGTTGCTATATTGCAGAATACAGTGCCTACCCTTGTATTGCCATTTTATCATGTTACTTGAATGTTATACCAGAATCTGAGTGGCATAGTCATTATTCTTGTTTTCTATGTGTAATACATAGGTGTGTAATTATTTGTTGTTGTATTCATATTTGGAACCTCTTGTGAGACATGTTTGCATATCTGAAGTGTACATTACTGTATACAGGCATATATATTATGCACTGTTGCATGCAAGATCTGTCTCACCCTTTAAGCATCGAAAGGATTATAGAGGACCATGAATGGTGGACAATGCTTGAGCTTGATGGACACAAACTAGGCTACTTTTTTTGTTTGTGATTCAGACCAGCCTTTGAACAGAAGAACATGCTCTCTGCCCCTCTAGGATTTACAGATAGAAATGCATTGTTGCACAGCAAACCCTCTATTTATATTTACTTCAATATTTGCTAGTCCTTCATAGGAATACTTTTTTTGTGCCCAGGCTTTGTTGATAGGTACTTGAGAGTTATTCAATGTCTCCTTTTTGTTAAAGGGGCAAGCTGGGATTGTTACATACATTTTAGGACTTTTGAGTTAATGGCATGTAGCAGTTGCTTCATGAAGAATACAACTTTTAAATGCCTCATGAGCTTAGGTCAAATGTTTTACCCCACCAGAAACCAAAATAGAATCTTGTTTGTAAAAATGTTATTCTAAACAAACCTTATATGATTTCATAACTGTCATTTTGATATCATTAATGGTCAGTCCTTGCATCCATGGCTCTGTTTGTTTACATTTCTCCAGCCCCAACCCTCAGCTGTTTACCAGTTTTTTTTCCAATCCCAGATTTCCCCTTTAAACATTTCCACTTGACTTCCTCCAGACTCCCTGTGATCTGATAGCTATATATAAACATTTGTTTGGAATAACAACTTTATTTACTGGGTTTTTGGGCTGTTTATTTCAGATTTTTGTCTAATCAAGCACAGTGTTTCAACTTTAGACGAGTAGGACTTCGGCCTCGTGCCTTCTCACATGACTGGAGGTGAATGGTTATTCCCTGTTGTGTGTTAATGCTTACACAGATCCAGATTGTTTGAATGAGTGGGCCTTTGATTATGTCTTGTCTTCTCAGATCATTTGGATTCCACTGATACCCAGGTTCTGGACTATATGCTGGTTCCTCACCGGAACTTCAACCTGATCAATGGGGTCCACTCTCCCGACGAGGTCGACCAGATCAAGAATTGGGAGATCCGAGACTCCGACATATTCGTTGTCACTTATCCCAAGTCAGGTGAGTACTGGAGACAGCACGGATATATTTACCTAGAATACCCAGATTACCGCTTTTAAAGCAGTTTACTGCCTTTAAAACATGCCTGCATAGCTCTTTTCATCTCTTCCTATAAGGTCCTCTAACACAGTTTATCAGCTCAACTGAGTAGATCTCATTCAGTGAGTTTACTTTGCTTATCTGTTAGTGGGCTCTGTTCTCAACCTATATCAGTCCAGCAGCCCAGATAAGTGAAAGAAATGTCCTAGTTTTTAAACCCCCCAAAAATAGTATTTTTCGCTTATCTGCATCCCCATTCTCCCCTTGGGTGAAAACAATGGTTTAACCAGGCTAGATTAAAGTGTAACAGACACCATGTCCCATAAGCACCATATCAGTGCAGGAGTAGCACAGTGACGGTAGGCAATGTCCACATTCAAATACACTATATATACAAGTATTTGGACACCCCTTCAAATGAGTGGATTTGGTTATTTCAGCCACACCCGTTGCTGACAGGTATATAAAACAGAGCACACAGCCATGCAACCGTCATAGACAAACATTGGCAGTAGAATGGCCTTACTGAGGAGCTCAGTGACTTTCAATGTGGCACCGTCATAGGATGACACCTTTCCAACAAGTCAGTTTGTCAAATTTCTGCCCTGCTAGAGTTTCTGGTGCTGCTATTGTGAAGTAGAAACGTCTGGGAGCAACAACGGCTCAGCTGCGAAGAAGTAGGTCACACAAGCTCACAGAACGGGGCCGCCGGGTGCTGAAGCACGTAGCACGTACAAATCGTCTGTCCTCGTTTGCAACAGTCACTACCGAGTCCCAAACTACCTCTGGAAGCAACATCGGCACAAAAACTGTTCGTCAGGAGCGACATGAAATGGGTTTCCATGGCCGAGTAGTGGCACACAAGCCTAAAATCACCATGCGCAATGCCAAGCGTCGGCTTGAGTGGTGTAAAGCTCGCCGCCATTGGACTCTGGATTAGTGGAAACACTTTCTTTTTTTTAATGAATCACGCTTCACCATCTGGCAGTCTGACGGTCAAATCTGGGTTTGGCGGATGCCAGGAGCCCACTATCTGCCCTAATACTAAGTGCCAACTGTAAAGTTTGGTGGAGGAGGAATAATGGTATTGGGCTGTTTTTCATGGTTTGGGCCAGGCTCCTTCGTTCCAGTGAAAGGAAATATTAACGCTACAGCATATAATAACATTGTAGACATTGGGGTTATATCCTTCCTGTTTGGCCCTGTCCGGGGGTGTCCTCGGATGGGGCCACAGTGTCTCCTGACCCCTCCTGTCTCAGCCTCCAGTATTTATGCTGCAGTAGTTTATGTGTCGGGGGGCTAGGGTCAGTTTGTTATATCTGGAGTACTTCTCCTGTCCTATTCGGTGTCCTGTGTGAATTTAAGTGTGCTCTCTCTCATTCTCTCTTTCTCTCTTTCTTTCTCTCTCTCGGAGGACCTGAGCCCTAGGACTATGCCTCAGGACTACCTGACATGATGACTCCTTGCTGTCCCCAGTCCACCTGGCTGTGCTGCTGCTCCAGTTTCAACTGTTCTGCCTTATTATTATTGGACCATGCTGGTCATTTATGAACATTTGAACATCTTGGCCATGTTCTGTTATAATCTCCACCCGGCACAGCCAGAAGAGGACTGGCCACCCCACATAGCCTGGTTCCTCTCTAGGTTTCTTCCTAGGTTTTGGCCTTTCTAGGGAGTTTTTCCTAGCCACCGTGCTTCTACACCTGCATTGCTTGCTGTTTGGGGTTTTAGGCTGGGTTTCTGTACAGCACTTTGAGATATCAGCTGATGTACGAAGGGCTATATAAATAAATTTGATTTGATAGACAATTCTGTGCTACCAACTTTGTGGCAACAGTTTGGGGAAAGCCCTTTCCTGTTTCAGCATGACAATGCACCTGTGAAAAAAGCGAGGTCCATACAGAAATGGTTTGACGAGATCGGTGAGGAAGAACTTAACTGGCCTGCACAGAGCCCTGACCTCAACCCCAACGAATACCTTTGGGATGAATTGGAACGCCAACTGCAAGCCAGTACTAATCGGCCAACATCAGTGCCCAACCTCACTAAGGCTCTTGTGGCTGAATGAATGCAAATCCCCGCAGCAATGTTCTGACATCTAGTGGAACGCGTTCCCAGAAGAGTGGAGGCTGTTATAGCAGCAAAAGGGGACCAACTCCAAATGAATGCCCAATGATTATGGAATGAGATGTTTGACGAATTTGTAGATTCCCTGAGAAACAAAATGTTACTATATTTTCCCCCATCAAAATAACCCCTGAATTGTCAGTTAAACAGTGTGTGGCTGTTATCAAATCAAGGAAGTGAGGTGAAAGGGCTAAGCTATTCAGTACTGTACGTTCTATGGTAGGACTGACTTGCCATATTGTCCCTGCATGGACAATTCATGTTTAAATTGAATTGAAATGACCTCTGGGTGACCTGTAGTGTCCACTCTGCTGTGATTGACAGGGACAATCTGGATGCAGCAGATTCTGACTCTGATAGAAGCCAAAGGTGACGTCACTCCAAACACAGAGCATCTCAACGCGCAGCGCGTCCCATGGATCGAGCTGATTGGCAGTGAGAAGGAGTTTAACGCTACCCCTTCCCCCAGGCTACGGGTCACCCACCTGCAGTACAAGTTCATGCCGCTCGCCGTCAGACAAAAAAGGGGAAAGGTCAGTGGAATGCAAGGCTCATTTTGGTAACACTTGAGTATTATTCTGTGGTATTAGCACTTAGCATAATTAGCACTTTGGTATTGGTGTTAGCCTGCAGGTATAATGCTTTATTACTTGTTATGTATGAGCCTTTATAATGCTTTAAGGATTTTAATATATTATATCTCTATGTATCAAAATACTCTAAATGGTCGGTATACATGCTGATTATAAGTCTTAGAATGCATAATACCTGCAGGCTTTAAGTGTTACCCAAAGTCACTATAAATCATTACCTTCTGGATTACTTTCATTAAAGTATTACTACTGATATTGATCTAGTTTTTTTATAGTCAATCTATTGATATGCAGTATGACCTTGCTTCCCTAAGGTGATCTATGTGGCCAGAAACCCTAAGGATGTTCTCGTGTCCTATTACCACTTCCACAAATATGCAGCCATGCTGGAGACACCGAAGGACTTCAATGATTTCTTTGAGAAATTCATGGAGGGGAAAGGTAAGAAGAATGTGAGCCGTTGGTCCTGTTTAAGGACTATGCATTTTGTACATGATGTTCAAAGCCAAGTATGTTTTCTATGGGGAGTTGGCACTAGCCAACAACACTTTAATTGTGATTATTTTGAAATTAATGTTGTCGAAAGCCTTATAAACACTTTTGCCTGTAGTATCCTTAGGTTCATCTATGCTTTCATGGTGGTAGGCTGGGTATGAAGCATCCATTTGAGTCTTTGCTGTGTGTGTTGCAGTTTTTGGGGGCTGTTGGTTTGAGCACATCAAGACGTGGTACGCTAATAGAGACAAGATGAACTTCCTGTACATCACATATGAAGAGATGATCAAGGTACCAACAGTGGCAAAACCTACCTGTCCATCTACTTGTCCATCCTGTCCTGTACTCGGAGTTGGCTTGTGAGTTTACATGACTCTCAAAGCATGAACGGTGTGTGTGTTGCAGGACCTGCGCTCCATGGTGGAGAGGATGTGCAGGTTTCTAGGGAAGGATTTGACAGAGGAGCAGATGGCCAGTGTGGTGGAACACAGCACCTTTAGAACCATGAAACAGAACCCGCAGGCTAACTACAAGACAGTGCCCGACTCCCTGCTTGACCACAACAAGGGCACGTTTATGAGGAAAGGTATGCACGTCACACCTTCTAAGTCATAATATAACGTGATAACAGAATGGTCGCCTGTGTCCTTATCAATACACTTTGGTATGAGGATTTTTTTGTTGTGTGATTCAGAGAGACCATTGCACAAGCTGCATATTATTAAGAGCAATCACAAAGGGCTTACAGTACTATACTTGTAACACCTGGCCCCCACACATTTACACTGAACCAATGTTCCGATAGATATACAACCATCTGGATTATAATTTGTGCAAATCTAAAGGACAATTTAAATTGATAATTTATCTTAAAGGGCAATTCCCTCACTTTTCAACCTCATATTAATGATCTCTACTACATATGTGAAAACGGCACTTTAAAAAGCTACGGTCCTATTGTTTTCTTTAAATCTGTCACATCACAGGGTAGGATTAAAAGTAAGAAACTGATTTACAAGTTTCTAGCCAGAGGGAGGGTATTTTCTTGCTCCCCACATCACCGCGAATCTCAGTGTTGGATGTTATCGGGTAGAACTTTTTAACCTTAGATGTTTTTATATACGAAATGTAGAAATGTGCCATTTTCACATATGTACGTACACTGGTATTGTGCTGGAGATGTTGAAAAGTGGTGGAATTGCCTTTTAATACTCTTTTATATTATTGAATGATTTCCATCCACACTCTTGACAGGGACCATTGGGGACTGGAAGAACCATTTCACTGTTGCACAGAGCGAGAGATTTGACAGTGCCTTCCAGGAGAAGATGTGGGACCTGCCCCTCTCCTTTGTGTGGGACATAAATGACGTCAATAGTGCCACGTGATGACATCATAGTCACGTCTTTCAGGGATTTTTTAAATCCTTGGGCGGGCCCCCTAAGTATTTTTGGGGGGTCACCTACAGTGGGGCTAAAAAGTATTTAGTCAGCCACCAATTGTGCAAGTTCTCCCACTTAAAAAGATGAGGCCTGTAATTTTCATCATAGGTACACTTCAACTATGACAGACAAAATGAGAAGAACGAAAATCCAGAAAATCACATTGTAGGATTTTTAATTAATTTATTTGCAAATTATGGTGGAAAATAAGAGTTGAGTTGAAATAAACAATCCCAGAAATGTTCCATAGGCACAAAAAGCTTAATTCTCTCAAATTATGTACACGTGTTTACATCCCTGTTGGTGAGCATTTTTCCTTTGTCAAAATAATCTATCCACCGGTCTCAAGTTGAGGGTGTGCAATTGGCATGCTGACTGCAGGAATGTCCACCAGAGGTGTTGAATGGTAATTTCTCTACCATAAGCCACTCCCCCTGTTTTAGAGAATTTGGTAGTATGTTCAACTGACCTCACTTCAGACCACGTGTAACCATGCCAGCCCAGGACCTCCACATCTGGCTTCTTCACCTGTGGGATGGTCTGAGACCAGCCACCTGGACAGCTGATAAAACTGTTTACACAACCAAAGAATTTCTGCACAAACTGTCAGAAACCTTCTCAGGGAAGCTCATCTGTGTGCTCGTTGTCCCAACCAGTGTCTTGGACCTGACTGCAGTTTGGCGTCATAACCAACTTCAGTGGGCAAATGCTCACCTTTGATGGCCACTGGCACACTGGAGAAGTATGCTCGTCACATATTAATCCCAGTTTCAAAAGTACCGGGCAGACGGCGTGTATTGCGTTGTGGGGTTTATCAACGTTGTGAACAGAATGCCCCATGGCGGGGTTATGGTATGGGCAGGCATAAGCTTCGGCCAACAAACACAATTACATTTTTATCCATGGCAATTTTAACGCAGATACCATTACGAGATCCTGAGGCCCATTGCCATTCATCCGCCACCATCACCTCATGTTTCAGAATGGTAATGCACAGCCCATGTTGCAAGGATGTTCACAATTCCTGGAAGCTGAAAATGTCCCAGTTCTTCCATGGCCTGCATACTCACCAGACATGTCACCCATTGAGCAGGTTTGGGAAGCTCTGGATCAACGTATGACAGCGTGTTCCAGTTCCTGCCAATATCCAGCAACTTTGCACAGCTATTGAAAAGGAGTGGGACAACATTTCAACAGCTTGATCAACTCTATGTGAAGGAGCTGTTGCTCTCCATGAGGTAAATGGTGATCATACCAAATACTGACTAGTTTTCTGATCCACGCCCCTACCTTTTCTTTTGAAGGTATGTGACCAACAGATACATATCAGTATTCCCAGTCATGCAAATCATTAGATTAGGCCTAATTAATTTTTCAATTGACTGATTTCCTTATATGAACTAACTCAGTAAAATATTTGAAATTGTTGCATTTATATTTTGGTTCACTGTAGTAGCTATCAATCCAAAATGTATCTATAAAACAATGTACATTTTCTATTTGGAGGGAAAAATAGTTTGGCAAGTGTACAGTAACTTCTCATGCGCTGTACCCACATGGTTTTAGCCAGTTTTGAATGTGTATAAAAAAGGTATTAAATGTTTAAAGAATTAAAATACATTAAAAAAAGCAGTTGTCTTGACTAATTTTAGCTGTATGTGATTGAATAAGGACACAGTGAATTCAACCAACAGTGTGTTGAAGGTTTTCTGTAACAATGTGCTGCTGCCCTCTGTGGGCCAGTCAGGGTTTCTACAACTGCCTTGTGAAATCCAAGCCAACAAGCGCTTATTCCCGATTACACATTATCTAAATGAAGTGATGACAATGTAAAGTCTTTAGTCCCCCACATCCAAGAAAAGTACTCAACACAAAATTCATAGAAATGCAAATTATAGATCTTTCATTCTTATTGAAAGCAAGTCTATGAAGCAGTAGATCTGTGCTATTTCTAGTCTTCCTGTTTAAAAGTTTAATTATTGCATTTTTCAGTTTTGTACACCAGTTTATGGAAGAGACATTTCACAGCAGTTTAGATGGTACAATGATTCTCTACACTATACTTGCTTGTTTTGTCACAAACTGAAATTAAGCAAACTAAAAATTTTGCGACCAGGAAATGGCAGAGATTTCTGCATAGTGCATCTTTAATGGCATCAGGGTATAAATCAATTAATTGACCAGGGTGTATAAATGCCTTGAGGTGATTGTGTTTACAGCCAACTGGAGTTATAGTTCATGTCTAGAACATAAATGTGGGTGTTATTGGATGTCTTTCGTCTCTGGGCTTGGTTACATACAGTGACTTCCCTTCCTGTGATGATCCCCTGCTGTTAGTATCGGTTGCATTCAAAGTCGTAAATATTACAGTCGTGCTGCGCATCTCAGAAGAATTCTATATCAAATTGATGTCATTCCTGAGATGCAAAACACTTCTCCAGGCGTTGAGGGATCTGAATCTGTGCAGCACAATGTGACTGCAATAAAGATGATCTGGGACCGGACCTGGTTTCAAATACTATTTGAAATCATTTCAAATGCTTTCTTCTGGGCTTGATTGTGCTTGCCAGGCGCAATGGAACCAATAAAATAGTCACAACACTGCAATCCCCACCGATCTGGCACTCCAGGCAGGCTAGAGCAAATGCTCAAACTATTTTAAATAGTATTTGAAAACAGGTCTGCCTTCTTCCTCATTCAGTCCTCATCACTGCCCAGTGCCAGAGGGTCAAAGTCAGGGTCGTCTTCATCCAGGTCGAGTTCCTCAAGGTCCTGGAAGAGGGACTCGTCCACTTCAACACTGTTTCCAGCTGAAAGGGAGGGAAGAGCAAAGTTATTGTACAACCTTTTACAGATCCCCTCGATAATCTCCATACTTCTCTTCAATCAGACATGCACACACTACAGTTGTATCACTCCGCTATACTTACAATCTTCCAGGAACTGTATATCTGATGTGTCAAGATTGTGATCAGTTTCAAATAGCTTTTTTCCTGGTAGAGAGAGAAGAAAAGTGTTAATGTACAAATGTCAAGCCGTTCAACCATTGAACCTTGTCCAGCCCACCATTTGATACCTCGCTTTACATGCACTGACAGCTACATTGGTATGTGTTCATATGAAGTCCTTCTGGGCAAACTCACCTCTACCTCTGTAGCATGCTCTCCTTCACCACTAGCAGTTACCAGACATGGTCTTCAAGGTGTTTGCTACCTAAAGTCCCTAGGGTTATTACCAAGTTAAGACTACCGTTTCCTACTGTGCACTAGAGGCATGTGATTAACTAACTATGTTCAGGAGTGTAAATGTTTCCTGTAGGCCGGATCGTGTTTTACATTTTGTAATGTTGTATTGACTGCTGCCTTTTTCTTGGCCAGGTCTCCCTGGCAAAAGACTCAATGGACTTATTCTGGTTAAATAAAAGAAATGCTGAAACTTTGGTTTAGGTTCGGACTGTACATGTTGGCAGAGATGTAGCATCCATGTTAGGGTTGAATATTTTCTTGGTATCTTACAAATGTTCTATCCCAAGAATAAAATCACTTTTCTTCCAGTAACCCGGTATTTCCCACCAAAACCATAAGTGCCATTCAAAAACATCATAAAGCATATAAATAGGCCCGTCTGGATTTGTTTAGAGCCGGATGAGCCATACATTAAAATACATTTCATGAGCAGCACGTGGCCTGCAAATTTGATTGAAATATAATAGGGTCCGTTTGTATAATTAGTAGGCTGACGCATAATATATACACACACACACCTTTTCATAATATTTCCCCAAATGATAACCTACCTCTTTCTCTATTGTTGAAAGCGAGGAAGGAATCAAATCAACAGTTAAATAAGTTATCATTCTGTAATACAGGACTAGAATTAGATGCAGAAGGCTTTCACTTCTCTTCACGAAGATTGAATGGTTATGGGTCTGAACAAATAACTGCTATATCCTACTGGCATCACACATGGACTTATTTCAAACTACCCGTGAGTTTTATTGGCTGCTGTATTCAACTTTCAGCAAAAAAAGCTTACGTCTCTGAATAGTCTATTGGTATAAG
The DNA here is from genome assembly GCF_036934945.1 of Oncorhynchus masou masou. Lineage (NCBI taxonomy): Eukaryota > Metazoa > Chordata > Actinopteri > Salmoniformes > Salmonidae > Oncorhynchus > Oncorhynchus masou. The sequence goes on from NC_088240.1 coordinate 69,513,131, forward strand.
AAATGCTACGAAAAATCATGTCTAGCTTTTCCTGCATGGGAAAGGAGAGAGGCCAGGGGCAGGCCAGGGGCGGACCGATGCATGCTTATTGCGCAAGACACAGAGGCTATGAGTTAGAAGATTATTATGCATAACCCATCATTAATTAGCTAAATATAAGGCTAATACTGCATTGAATTTATGACCAGAAAAGGGTAGGCTAGGACATCTATTTTGGATGCAATTTCAATGGCGTTCAAGATGAGAGAGAGAGAGAGAGAGAGAAAGACTGCGAGAGAGTACAATGATATTCAAGTGATAGCTGCTGTTTTAAAACAGCAGCTGAAATAAAATAAAAATAGGGTGACCCCTGAAAGCCAGATGTTGATGGGTAAATTAGACCTAGGTCTTTATATTACTGTAGCATAGACTATGCTGCAGCAAATGTAGGCCTACCTATCACTAGAAGAAAATGTACCAAGATGAGATGATAGGTCTACATGCACTGTGAACTGCGCTCCATACGGAGATGGGTTGTCTGTCCCCACCCTGAACGCTGAGGAGTTATCATACAGAGGCCATAGAGAAGACTGATTTAGACTTCGCATATCACTTAATAGTTCCATTTCACGCCAAGCTGTTCATATAAATAATTTAAAATAATGTACCAGTGTCTCACAGTTATTTATCCTGGGAAAAGGGAGTGGTCCCAGCAAGTCTCAGTAACCAGGTTCCCATTATTCAACACTAATCCAGATGGTATAGACATACCTGTGAGTTTAATCTTCCCAGCCTGCTGCTGCTCCTCCTCTTTCTGCCGTTTCCTCCTCAACTCAGCCATCTCCAGCTCAAACTTGGCTTTCCATGACAGGAAGTTCTCGATGGTGACCACTGTTCCTTGGAAGAGCACCTTCTCAGCCTCCTCCGCTGCCTCCTCTTTTCGCCTCTTCTCTTCCTCTCTTCTGTTTTTTATCTCGTCCACTAATTCATTCAGTTTGTCCTGAACTGCTGTAACTAGGGTGAATATCATCACCATTCCTAGGTTTTCCTCAGCCTAGAAAAATAAAAACACAGATGTAAGCCCTTTCATTGCGGAGTAAGGCTGAATAGACAGACGGAAAGAGACAGACGGACAAACAAACATACAGAGCTGCAGTAAGGCGAGGATGGTGGAACAGACAGACTGTGCGAGAGTAAGTAGGGCTGTCAGCCGGTGATTGTAAAGCAAATAACTGCCGGCCTCACTCACGGTAATTGACCATTAATTAAACACATTTAGCATCTCCTGTCTTCCACACACAGCCTACAATCCACTGATGCATACCAAATGTAGTCTATTTCAGAAGAACAGAATTGCATACTCTGCATTGTCCTTATGTTAGGCCCTGATCTGGCTATGCCATATGGCTGTGGGCTACACTAGTTCATTTAGCATTTGCTAAGAATTCCGTGGCATTATTTTATAGTATTAAGAACACAATTGAACAAAGCTCAATAAAACAGGATATATTTTCTCCAAATGATTTGAGGGAGCGCGCACATGCGGCTATTCTGTGATGTGCATTTAACAAAAAACAGGTACTCCTATATGCTTAATTTAGAGTTATTTATGTAACTAGTTGTGATACAAATGTCGGGCTATAGGTTTAGATTTTTTAATACATTCTAAGGCTGCATGACGCGACTAATGATGATTTGAAAAAAGTTCCACTTTTTTTTGCGTAGGCTGTACACACTTCAGTCTCTTTCACAATTTGACAAGCACTTGATAAAATATGCCTTTTGTGGTCAGTGGCCGTTATACCCTTGGGCTGCATATAATAATGATGATTCCCTTTTACCTGCTGCGTGCCGAAGCATCTCTTCGCTACGAGTGAAGACAGACACCTGGGACGCAACTGCGCGCATCCTTATCGAATTCCGAGAAGCATATTGAAGATATTGGAAGAACTGTCCACAATTACTTTTCATCAGCCAACAAGATGAGTAGGCCTAACGAACAGCAAAAGCACTAGCCTATGTCAATCTACCATTCCTTATAGTACAAAAGTTGACCTATTCTGTGCGAGAAATAAATATTTCATAGTCCGGGACAGTTGTGGGATGCAATAGAGCCCAAATTAATACAACCACTAGCTGAAAAAAAAACTGTTTTAAGCAATGAGCCTAACGCAACAAATGAGAACATTTAGCTTAAAAAGGCTATTTCTTCACATTATAAGTGCAGCAATGCACACGGCAAATGTTCCATTAGCAGGAAAAAAACTCCCAAAAGTGAACACAAATGCAATCATGCATGTAATGCTTTTATTATAAAGATGCATTTTTACAGTGGAAATTATCTTCCCCAAAACTGAAACTCATGCGTTGCGTATGTATGCCAGTTAGGCTCTATACCCATTGTAAAGCAGATAAATGTGCTTAATTTTAAGAAGTTATTAAGGAGCCTTTTAGTCCTAGAATTGTCACTCCAGTACCGCTTGCAGTCTATGACTTGGGTGACTGGAGTCTGACAATTTTACAGGCTTTCCTCTGACACAACCGATTATAGAGATCCTGGATTGCATGAAGCTTGGCCCCAGTGATGTACTGGGCCATACGCACTACCCTCTAGCGCCTCACGGTCAGATGCCATACCAGGCAGTGATGCAACCGTTGGGATGCTCTCGATGGTGCAGCTGTAGAACCTTTTCCCCCTCTCCTAAGGGGGAAAAGGTTTTGTTGTTCCCTCTTCGACTGTCTTGGTGTATTTGGACCATGATAGATCGTTGGAGATGTGGATACCAAGGAACTTAACTCTCAACCTGCTCCACTACAGCCATGTTGACATTAATGGAGGCCTGTTGAGCATGCCTTCTCCTGTAGTCCACGATCAGCTCTTTTGTCTTCCTCACATTGAGGGAGAGGTTGTTGTCCTGGCACCACACGGCCAGTTCTTTAACCTCCTCCCTATAGGCCGTCTCATCGTTGTCGGTGATCAAGCCTACCACTGTTGTGTTGTCAGCAAACTTAATGGTGGCGTTGGAGTCGTCATTGGCCACGCAGTCGTGGGTGAACAGGGAGTACAGGAGGGGACTAAGTACACACTCCTGAGGGACCCCAGTGTTGATGATCAGTGTGACAGATGTGTTGTTACCTACCTTTACCCTTGGACGGCCGTTAGGAAGTCGAGGATCCAGTTGCAGAGGGAGTCATCATTTAGTAATCATTTAAGCAGGTTACCTTCGCTTCCTTCGGCACAGGGACTATGGTGGTCTGCTTGAAACATAAGTATTACACTCAGTCAGGGAGAGGCTTAAAATGTCAGCGAAGACACTTGCCAGTTGGTCCGTGCATGCTTTGAGTATATGTCCTGGTAATCCATCCGGCCCCGCTGCTTTGTGAATGTTGACCTGTTTAAAGGTCTTGCTCAAATCGACTACAGAGAGTGTTATCACAGTCATCCAGAACAGCTGGTGCTCTCGTGCATGCTTCAGTGTTTCTTGCCTCAAAGTGAGCATAAAAAGGCATTTAACTCGTCTGGTAGGCTCGCATCTGGGTTTCCTTTTGTAGTTTTCAAGCCCTGCCACATGAGTGTCAGAGCCGGTGTAATAGGATTCAATCTTAATCCTGTATTGACGCTTTGCTTGTTTGATGGTTCGTCTGAGGGCATAGTGCGATTTCTTATAAGCATCCAAATTAGTGTCCCGCTTCTTGAAAGCGGCAGTTCTAGCCTTTAGCTCGTTGCGGATGTTGCCTGTAATCCACGGCTTCTGGTTGGGATATGTACGTACGGTCACTATGGGCACGACGTCGTTGATGCACTTATTGATGAAGCCGATGACTGAGGTGGTATACTCCTCAATGCCATTCGATGAATCCCGGAACATATTCAAGTCTGTGCTAGCAAAACAGTCCTGTAGCGTTGCATCCGGGTCATCGAACCACCTCCATATTGAGTGAGTCACTGGTACTTCCTGCTTTAGTTTTTGCTTGTAAGCAGGAATGAGGAGGATAGAATTATGGTCAGATTTGCCAAATGGAGGGCTGGGGAGAGCTTTGTATGCATCTCTGTGTGTGGATGTGGTCTAGAGTTTTTGTCCCTCTGCTTGCACATGTGACATGCTGGTAAAAATATGGTAAAACTGATTTAGGTTTGCCTGCATTGAAGTCCCGGGCCACTAGGAACACCGCTTCTGGGTGAGCATTTTCTTGTTTGCTTATGGCCTTATAGAGTTGGTTAAGTGCGGTCTTAGTGCCAGCATCGGTCTGTGGTATAAATAGACGGCTTTGAATAATATAGATGAGAACTCTTGGTAGATAGTGTGGTTTACAGCGTATCATAAGGTACTCTACCTCAGGCGAGCAATACCTCAAGACTTCTTTAATATTAGACATCGTGCACCAGCTGTTATTTACAAAAAGACTCCCACCCCTCGTCTTACCGGACGTAGCTTCTCTGTTCTGCCAGTGCATTGAAAATCCCTCCAGCTCTATATTATCTGTGTTGTTGTTCAGCCACGACTCAGTGAAACATATGATATTACAGTTCTTAATGTCACGGATAATCGTAAGTTATCAATTGTATTTCCCAATGATTGCATGTCAGCAAGTACAATTGATGGCAGTGGGAGTTTACTCGCTTGCCTACAGATTCCCAAAAGGCAGCCCGATCCCTTTTCCGCTGTCTTTTCTTCACACAAATGTTTGGGATCTGGGTCTATTCCGGGAGAGTAGTAGATCTTTCTCGTCGGACTCCTTAAAGGAAAAAGCTTCTTCCAGTTCATGGTGAGTAATCCCAGTTCTGATGTCCAGAAGTTATTTTTCAGACATAAGAGACAGTAGCAGCAACATTATGTACTAAATAAGTTAAATAAAATAGCACAATGGGTTACGGGCATGTAAAACATCATTCACACGTGATGAGATATCATTCACACGTGATGAGATATCATTCACACGTGATGAGATATCATTCACACGTGATGAGATATCATTCACACGTGATGAGATATCATTCACACGTGATGCGATATCATTCACACGTGATGCGATATCATTCACACGTGATGCGATATCATTCACACGTGATGCGATATCATTCACACGTGATGAGATATCATTCACACGTGATGAGATATCATTCACACGTGATGAGATATCATTCACACGTGATGAGATATCATTCACACGTGATAAAATAAAATATTGTCACCCATCACACTATTCTTGATTTAATCTAGTGTTTACATATACTAAATAATATATGTGAAATTTGTTTTGATTTGGAATTATGCACCTGTCTCGAAACAGGGGCAGCGGGAAAATTATATGTAACCTATGCACTTAAATAGCGAATGGAGGACGCTTTTCCCTTGGTTCATTTTCATGCCACCCAGGTAGGCTATACGCCTGTTTTAAAGAGAAGCAATGTGCTTAATATTAGGAAGGTTGAGAAATAAATATAGTAGTCCTAGCCTATAGAAAGCTGATGGGATCCTCTATTTAAGAGGCCATCACTCTGTTTTCTCATGCAATTGCATAGCCTATAGAAATGTTGTGCAACATGAGCTCATGGGGTCTCATGAAATGTTTGATTTGATTTCCGATTACATTTGCATTGATGTCAGAGTGACAGAGTGCAGAGTACAAGGCAGTTATCAAGTTTGATAGGCTACTAATGACCATGAGCAGCATCAGAGCTTGGAGAAGTCTAATTACAGTGACTAAACGGTCACATGGAATTTGACTGCCACCATGACTCAGTGTGGCAGTAATACGGTCACCGTAACAGCCCTATAAGTGAGTGTGTGTGCACATGAGTGTAACAGACCTGCTGCTGCAGTAAGGTGAGGATGCCCTCTGCATCTGAATCCTCCAGGTTCTCCTGGGAGTAGATCTCCCACAGCGGCACCTCATCAGGATATTTCTCCACATAGGTGAACTGTAGCATCACTTCAATCGCTACAATAACACAGAGGCATTAGGCTAACAAATAAACAAACAATAAATGTAGTAAAACCCTAGCCAGGTCCCAGATCCGTAAATGCTTTAATTAGCCAACTCAACTGACTTGTCATATGGGACCAGGCTAGTGTAGCCCAACAGATCTACACAAGACTCTGGCAAGAGAGTGATAGGTTAGGTTACTGCTTACTTTCATCGTTTTCCCCTGCGTCTGATGTCACAGTGATGGTGAAGCTGGTGGGCACCTCTGATAGCACTACAGGAGGGCCAAAACAAATATTAAAGTCAGCACAGCAGTCACATCATTGTTATGCAAATTAATGAAAAGCAAACAGTTCGAACAGAAAGTGGATCCCGTTGCTCTAAAATTATTTCACTGTTGAAAAGTGGAAGATGTTAACTATGATCAACTCACCTACTGGAGAGCCTGGATGGTAAGATGTGTGGCACTGTCAGTGCAGTTGAGTTTGTTTAGCTAGCTAACAGTGCAGTGGCACTGACTAACTTTGAGTGTGGTGATCGAGGGCGTTTCATTTTGTGATCGTTAGCTAAAACAATTTCTCCTAAATGTTGAGGGTTGTTGGCTTGCTAACTAGCTAGCCAGCTAAATTGGCACCACAATGCTAACCTGAGTTAGCTAACTAGCGTTCTCCAACCTGGAAACCAACCGAGACAGACTCGCAGAAAACTCACCTGTAAACGAGTCCGGGTAAATTGACTCTATAGCTTCCAGCTCGTTTCGCTGCTCCTCGGCGTAATCTGTCATTTTCTTCTACTATGGTCCATCAATGAGCTAGCAAAGTTATCCAATTGGGCACAGACGTGTGCGTGCTCGAAGCAGAAGGGCCCACCAAAGATGTTTATAAAACCGAGATAGACCACAGCTCGTCGTTTCCAATGGGAATAAATTAGTCATAGTGGGCAGAACAAGCCAGGAGGCGGGCAGAGCCAAGCATGCGCTAGCGAAATCCTATTGGCGCGTTCTAATATATTTCGGCATGTTTCCGTTAGGAAACGCCTACTCTGTGAAGTGCACGTGTGCAATAACTCAATTCGCCTTTGCACTCCTTCTAAACAGCGTGATTTTGTAAAACAAAGTGCGAAGTCTACAATACTTAATCAGTTCTGTTCATAACATATTCTAGTTTTTGGAACAGAAAACTAAATTGAGATCAAATGTTTAATTTATGAGAAGATTTGCAGTATATCGGCCAAAATACATCTCGTTCCATCTTCTCCCACTGCGCGCCAGTGGGCTTCCTCTCACTACTACATTTGGTAGTGAGTGGAAACGCCAACCGGATGCTTCACATTTATGCATCCACTGAAATATCTGTCTGTGGGCCCACTGTTGATCGACTACATCGGCAATCCTTTTTAGTTCTCACTCTGAATCACAGAAGGTTGGTTTGACAATGTCTACTAATCGAATGACTAATTATGCAATTATATGTATTAGATACGGATACATTTCCGTTCAAACCTCTTAGGTTATTATCTCCTCATTAGTATTATTCGTTCGGTATCATGTATGAAATATTTTATACTTTTCTTCAATATATTATTTTAGTCTAGTAAATTCTTAAAGGGCCATCGACATTGGCCTTTTCCTTCATACTGTAGTCATTGGCCTTTTTGCAATTGGTTTGCTCAAGTCCTGCATCCTCTCTCCTCCATCCTCTGCAGTGGTGTAGTGGAGGGTATACGCTGTATTACCATATACACACTTATTTTCAGTGTGCATTGGGTATACAAAGAAATGGAGGGATACGCCTTATCAATTAATAAAGCTGATCCAACAGATCAGAATGTTTAGCTTATAATGTTGATACACTATTATTCCTTCATATTTTAGGCGCAGCAATGTGCACACAGCAGTAAGGCCTACACACAAATGTTCCTAAATACAATTTGCAGGAAAACACCTTTCTTAAATGCGCACATGGACAGAGATGAAAATATCCATTAGATATTTAGAAAGAGGGGAGATCTAAAGATGCAGCATCTATCATGGGATGGGTTTCTAATATGACTAGGATAATGCCTTTGGCTGCTAGACAATGAAAGAAAGTTTAAAGAAACCACAGAACAGCAGAATGCATATGAGGAAGTCTTTATAAAATGGTTGCCTCCATGTTTATATGGTGGAATTTTGGCTATAGGCTACTTTGAAGAAAGGTAAGACCTGCTTCATAATATGAAGTAAAATGTCCAGGTTTCAAACAATTAAGGAACAGGGAAAATATAGCGGTGCTAATGATAGGCCTAACTGTCTTCTGGTAGATGGAAAGGCTTTCCCAAAAACTAGCTACAAAGTAGCCAATGGCAGAATGATATCATGATTATTTGCATCAATCCAGTGGTCATTTGTTTTGCAAACTCCATCTCATGTGCTACAGAAACAAGCTAGCCAAACAGTGCTAGGTGCCTGCACACTTGAATTAAAGGGTAACTACACTCAGAAATAAAAAATGATTCAATTTTTCCCAAGCCTTAAAACTGGTTTGATGATGTGGTTTAAGCATTGTTATGGACTTAGAACATCCAATTTTGTGGTTTTTCTATTACAAAAATATGACTTTTCACAGAACCCTGTGAATTTCTGATTCAGTTGACAGCCTAATTGCTTGGATTGGCCTGACTGTGAAAGACCAATATGGGATTTATAATTTGGGACAAAATTTGAGTATACCACCTCTATACCAGTGGTCCTCTGTCCCCTCCTTTTAAAAAAGGTCAAAGGTGTCACGCCCTGACCTTAGGTATCTCTGACCTTAGATATCTCTGTTTTCTTCAACCTCAGGAGGCTGAAGTGAGGTCAGTACAGGTGCATCAAAGCTGGGACCGAGAGACTGAAAAACAGCTTCTATCTCAAGGCCATCAGACTGTTAAACAGCCACCACTAACATTGAGTGGCTGCTGCCAACACACTGACACTGACTCAACTCCAGCCACTTTAATAATGGGAATTGATGGGAAATGATGTAAATATATCGCTAGCCACTTTAAACAATGCTACCTTATATAATGTTATTTACCCTACATTATTCATCTCATATGCATACGTATATACTGTACTCTATATCATCGACTGCATCCTTATGTAATACATGTATCACTAGCCACTTTAACTATGCCACTTTGTTTACATACTCATCTCATATGTATATACTGTACTAGATACCATCTACTGTATCTTGCCTATGCTGCTCTGTACCATCACTCATTCATATATCCTTAGGTACATATTCTTTATCCCCTTACACTGTGTATAAGACAGTAGATTAGGAATTGTTAGTTAGATTACTTGTTGGTTATTACTGCATTGTCGGAACTAGAAGCACAAGCATTTCGCTACACTCACATTAACATCTGCTAACCATGTGTATGTGACAAATAAAATTTGATTTGATTTGATTGATTTGATTTTTTCTATATATTTTGGTTAGGTCAGGGTGTGACTAGGGTGGGTACTCTAGGTTTTTGTATGTCTAGCGTTTTTGTATGTCTAGGGTTTTTGTATGTCTAGAGTTTTTGTATGTCTAGGGGTTTTGTATGTCTATTTTGGCCTGATATGGTTCCCAATCAGAGACAGCTGTTTATCGTTGTCTTTGATTGGGGATCATATTTAGGCAGGCATTTTTCCCACTTTCTGGTGTGGGATTTTGTCTACAGTTAGGTGCCTGTGTGCACAGTAGTAGCGTCACCGGTCGGTCGGTCGGTCGGTCGGTCGGTCGGGGGGTGAGTCTCAGTTGATTAAAAATATGTGGAACTCTATTGACGCTGCGCCTTGGTCTCATCATTTCGACGAGCGTGACAAAAGGAGGAGGAGAGGAGGCAAGGAGAGGGAACGTGAACGGAAATGTGCTTGTTTGAAATGGGACAGTCCTTCTCCACTGCACGTCATCAGGCAAATTGCGTTTACAGGGGGTGGAATCGTAAAATAAATGTGTAAAGTGATAAAAACAAATTTAGCTAACTGTGCAAGCCATTTTAAAAATAAAAGGATAATCAGCATATCGTTTTTAAACGTTTACATGTTTTTGTCCTTCGAGAAAACAATAGCTGATTCAAAGGGGTTTGGCAAATTTCAAAACTCTTCCGCGAAGGACTACAGATAGGATACACATGACTAACCTCCAATGAAAGGTGGCTATCGAGAAGAGGTGGACAGTCTTCCATTTGCTTTCTAATGAATTGGCACTCTCCTCGACCACTCAACCACTTATCGGTTTCCGGGTCACAGAGGAGAGAGGATGGAGGAAAGAGGATGGACTTTTACCCAAATGAGAAAAGGCCATTTTGTGTGTGTGTGTGTGTGTGTGAGAGAGAGATGCACCATTGAGAGGCCGCTATTATTTGACGTCAGGATAATAATAGTGCCCTCTAGCGGACCTTGGAGCTGTATCAAGAGTATCATGACTGACTGCATCATCGCCTGCTACGGCAGCTGCACCGCCCTCGGACGTGGATCTACAGAAGGTGATGAAAACTGCCCAGTCCATAACTGGTGGCGAGCTCCTAGCCCTACAGGAAATTTACTCCAAGCGGTGTCTGAGGAAAGCCCGGAAGATTTCCAGAGACTTCAGCCACCCCAGACATGGACTGTTTACTCCCTTACCGCCTGGCATGCGGTACAAGAGCATCAGAGACAGTTTCTACCTCTTGGCCATAAGTGTGTTGAACAGCTAGCCCCTGGCTGCCGTCCACCTGCACCTTAAGACTATTTGCACAGAATCTCTGCATTCCCACTTCTTTCTCCCTCTCACACACACACACACACACACACACACCTATTTATTATTTACCGCTCTACCTTGCTCCTAACTAGTCACTATTCACTTACTACTTGTAGGGGCGGCAGGTAGCCCAGAGGTTAGAGTTTTGGGCCAGTAACTGAAAAGTTGCTAGATCGAATCCCCGAGCTGACAAAGTAAACATCTGTCTTTCTGCCCCTCAACAAGGCAGTTAACCCACTATTTCTAGGCCATCATTGTAAATAAGAATTTGTTCTTAACTGACTTGCCGTTTTAAATAAAGGTAAACAAATATTTAAATATAACAGTTTCACTGACATATATATTCACAGTATATATATTTGTAACTTATTTTTTAAATTACTGACAGTATTTTGGAGTGCTCTAGATTTACCACTCATTTTATTATTCCTGCAATGTTGAGAAAGCTCGCAAGTAAGCATTTCATTTCACTGTTTATCCTGTATCTTGTGCATATGACGAATAAACAATGATTTTAGTGTGTGTGATTTTTTTTTGTTGATTTATGACAATCAATTTTTACCTTTACGTTATCTTCCTACACATTCACTGTAAACTGAATTAAATATACAAATACACAAAGTATGTTCATCTCCATTATCATTCATTCAAAAGTAAGATTATTTAAAAGTTGAGGGTTGGTTTCCAGGACCCAGATTAAACCAATTCCTTAAAAAAGGACTGAGAAATCAACTGAAACTAAGCGCTTTTTAGTCCAAGAATAGGTTTTTCTACATCAATGAAACTGGTAATTACTGTCCAAACTACATTTTAAAAAAGTACAACATTCAGTGAAAAAAAAGCAACATTCTTTACATACCCTTCAAATAAATTGAAAGCAAACATTTTTTACATAAAAACTTAGCATGGGTGCTGCTCAAATAAGAATTTACACTTTCCCTATGCAGTGCAAAGGTGCCCACAGCCAATACACATGACATTATCAACTGTATCAAAGAATGTGGGCTTCTTTGACAGACAATAGATTATCATATATTCCAGTGAATCACATAGAGTACCAGTCAAACGTTTGGGCACACCTACTCATTCAAGGGTTTTTCTTCATTCTACAAACTATGAAATAACACATATGGAATCATGTAGTACCCCAAAAATTGTTAAACAAATCAAAATAGATGTTAGATTCTTCAATGTAGACACCCTTTGCCGTGATGACAGTGTTGCACACTCTTGGCATTCTCTCAACCAGCTTCACCTGGAATCTTTATCCAACAATATTGAAGGAGTTCCCATCAATGCTGAGCACTTGTTGGCTGGTTTTCCTTCACTCTGCAGTCCAACTTATCCCAAACCATCTCAATTGGGTTGAGGTCGGGTGATTGTGGAGGCCAGGTCATCTGATTCAGCACTCCATCACTCTCCTTCCTGGTCAAATAGCCCTTACATAGCCTGGAGGTGTGTTTTGGGTCATTGTCCTGTTGAAAAACAGATGGGATGGCGTATCGCTTCAGAATGCTGTGGTAGCCATGCTGGTTAAGGGTGCCTTGAATTTTAAATAAATCACTGACCGTGTCAACAGCAAAGCACCCCCAACCATCACACCTCCTCCTTCATGCTTCATGGTGGGAACCACACATGCAGAGATCATCCGTTCACCTACTCTGCGTCTCTCAAAGACACGGTGGTTGGAACCAAAAATCTCACATTTGGACTCATCAGATCAAAGGACAGATTTCCACCGGTCTATTGTCCATTGCTCTTGTTTCTTGGCCCAAGCAAGTCTCTTCTTATTATTGGTGTCCTTTAATAGTGGTTTCTTTGCAGCAATTCGACCATGAAGGTCTCCTCTGAACAGTTGATGTTGTGATGTATCTGTTCCTTGAACTTTATTTATTTGGACTGCAATCTGAGGTGCAGTTAATTACTGATTTCTGAGGCTGATGAACATATCCTCTGCAGCGGAGGTAACTCTGGGCCTTCCTTTCCTGTTGCAGTCCTCATGCCAGTTTCATCATAGCGCTTGATGGTTTTTTGCGACTGCACTTGAAGAAACTTTCAAAGTTCTTGAAATTTTCCATATTGACATACCTTCATGTCTTAAAGTAATGATGGGCTGTCGTTTCTCTTTGCTTATTTGAGCTGTTATTGACATAATTTGGACTTGGTCTTTTACCAAATAGTGCTTATCTTCTGTATACCACCCCTACATTATCACAACACAACTGATTGTCTCAAATGCATTAAGAATCTAATTAATTCCACAAATTAACTTTTAAGAAGGCACACCTGTTAATTGATATGCATTCCAGGTGACTACCTCATGAAGCTGATTGAGAGAATGCCAAGATTGTGCAAAGCTTTCATCAACGCAAAGGTTAGCTTTGAAGAATCTAGAATCTAAAATATATTTAACACTTTTTGTTACTACATGATTCCATATGTGTTATTTCATAGTTTTGATGTCTTCACTATTATTCTACAATGCAGAAAATAGCACAAAAAAAAAGAAAAAGCCTTGATTGAGTAGGTGTGTCCAAACTTTTGACTGGTACTGTACATGCCAGGAAACTTAATATGAATAGAAGGGCTATGGTATGGTACTGTGCTTGGCATATACCCCCAACCTACAGCTCTCTCCCTTTCAGTCATGAGCCTCTGGCTCTACCGTTGGAGCCTGCTCTGTGTTCATATTGTTAGGTTGAGACTGTGCATGTGTCACCATTGCTTCTGGAGCCATACAGCCTGTTGTCCACCATAGGCTGCTGGGCTTGACTTAAGGGTCCATTGGGGACGGGTGGGGCAATATGGGATGGGGGCACAAAAGGCTGGTAGATGCTCACCTCTGGACTGTCCCCAGAGAGGGGGGCTCTGTCTCTGTGGGCCCAGTAAAGCTCTGGTACACATCCACAGCCTGGTCTCCATAGACACCCATCTCTGCCTCGTCTCGCAGGAGATGGCTGTATACAAGCGTGTCCTCGATCGAGGCATAGATGTGGGACTCGTTGTCTTTTCGTGATTTGGGGAACCTCCTGTTGTGATTTGGCAGGAAGCTTGTCCCAATTGGGGTTGTAGATGGACACTTGGTGAGACAACTGTCTCTTCTTCTTCCTACTCAACAGGAGGGAGATCAAAACACATCACATGCAAAGTAGGCTACTGTAAAGAGAGAAAATTATGTTGTCTTAAATAGTCACACTTATTCAGTCCCATAATGATATAAAGTCCAATTCCTACTTTGACCGCCTTTCCTTACAGTTCTCTGCTGTCAATGACTGGAACGAATTGCAAAAATCACTGAAGCTAGAGACTCATATCTCCCTCTCTAACTTTAAGCACCAGCTGTCAGAGCAGTTCACAGATCACTGCACCTGTACATAGCCTATCTGTAAATAACCCATCCAACTCCCTCATCCACATACTGTTATTTATTTGTTTTGCTCCTTTGCACCCCAGTATCTCTACGTGCACAGTCATCTTCTACACATCTATCACTCCAGTGTTTAATTGCTAAATTGTAAATATTACACCACTATGGCCTATTTGTTGCCTTACCTCCCTTATCTTACCTCATTTGCACACACTGTATATAGACTTTTCTATTGTGTTATTGACTGTATGTTTGTTTATTCCATGTGTAGCTCTGTGTTGTTGTGTGTCGCACTGCTTTGCTTTACCTCGGCCAGGTCGCAGTTGTAAATGAGAACTTTCTCTCAACTGGCCTACCTGGTTAAATAAAGGTTAAATAAATCAAATTTTAAAAATGTATGCGTTCACTTATCATGACAACAATGTCATACATACAAGTAATCCCTTATTACCATTTTAATTGAAAATACCTAGGAGTGTAGCTATAGAATATAGACTAGCTACAGTACAAGTAAAATACAAGTAGCCTAGTTAAATAAAGGATAAATAAAATTAAATAAATTATCTCCACAACACTCCACCGTCACTGTTGCACTCCACTCCAGCAGGTGGTGATAGTGTAAAAAGGTGTTTCGAAAAAGAGCGCGTGGAACAGGAAAAACAACACTTGCTCGCAGCTACTCAGCGAGAAACAAACAAAAATGTTGCCTAACATAAAATCATTGAGAATGTTGCTTAACAGGCGATTAAAAGCGGCTGTCGACGAGCTATTCGGGGCAGTTGAAACAACGATAGCAGAGTACCAGCAAGAATTATGCCGTTCAAAAGAGGAGAAAGACCGAACGATAGCAGAGTACCAGGAAAAAATGTCCCGTTCGGAAGAAGAGAAAGCCCGGCTACAGAGGCTGCTGGATGTCGTTCTTAAACCAGAAGTAAAGCTACAGAGACTAGAAGGTGTGTTATTAGTTAAGCCCGTAACAACCATCGTTTTATACAGATACCTAATGCATGTTGAGCATTTAAATTTGAGTCATCACTAGCAAAAATTTCACCCAATTGGAGACAGATTTTAATGCGTTTTTCAGTCAATAATCAGAATGAAGAAAATTCGAATTTTCCCCACCAGTAGTGTTTCCACCAAACGGAGTGTGTGACGACGTCGTGCGCACAGTGTACTTTTTCATTTAAGGTTTCATGCACCGAATACAAAATCAAATGTTTTATATGTTTCCATCACATTTTCAACTCTACCAAAAGATTCGTCACAAACACTGTCCCGTTAAATAGCAAATGTGTCTACTTTGGTCTTGGCACGTGTGTTCTAGCCAACAGCTCACACACAGCCTACACTACAGGCTGTGCGGGTAAACTAGTCTACATGAGATTATTATGGAAAATAGCGAGAGTATTTTGATTTGTCAAGCATCCGTCATCAGAATAAGATCCTCGATATTATTCACCACCCTGTGAAATTCATAATTTATTCAATCTGTTGCCTAATAAACTGCATGGTTTCACGAGTCATATCATCTCGTGACTCCAAATTTACTTAGATGTGATGTTTATTATATCAATATTTGCGCATAAAGGCGTTTGCATCGCCTTTTCTCGCATCACTTATTTTACATACACAAAAATATCACACGAACAAATTCTGTAGGCAGTTATACAACTGTACCGAAACTTCCAGTTTCCAACACAAAAGTTACATCTGTCTAGAACACATTTATTGTAAGCCAGCATCTCAGCATTAGAATGTACTAGCTAAATATACCATGTTCTTTTTCCCCACAGACCTCCAGCAGCTCACTCTCTCCATCTCTGAAGAAGTTTCCCCTGAGCAGCAGGATTGTAGTCCTGGTCTGTGGCAGGAGGGACCTTCTCAGATTAAAGTGGAACAGGAGGACCTATGGGTCATCAGTCAGGGACAAGAGCAGCTTCAAGCGATGGATTATGATACTGATTGTACTGATGATTCTGCTGATACAGAAGCCTTCATATCTACTGCCAGAGTAAAAGGTGACTGTAATCATAACCCAAGTCAGTCCTCACATCTTTACCAAGTTTTAACCCAACGTGAAGAAAACACAGACAGGGATGAGCTACCCAGCACCACAATGCGAATTGAACAGATTAAAACAGAAAACGTCAGTAACAGTGACTCTCAGCCCCCATCTGCAGTCAATTCAGACTGGTCTGAAACTCAGATTGAGAGTGGTGATAGTGTTGATTGGATGGAGAGTGAAGGACCTCCACTCAAGTCAAAGAGAACACAGACAGATGTTGGACCAAGAGTCTGTACTAAAGTCAGAGAATCCACCGAGTTGTCCCATTTGAAATCCCCTATCCCCAGTAATGCTGTTCGTCATTGTAGAATATGTGCAAAACCTTTTATCACCATGACGTCTCTAGTGATTCATGCCCATAGACATAGACAGCTATCTCGGTGTGGTGTCTGCGGAAGAACCTTTGAGTCTGTAGAAAGTTTGAAAGAACATCTACATTTTCATGTTGCAAGTACAGGATCACTTTCTTGTTACATCTGTGGTATATGCTTCACAGAGGATGAGGAGGTTTTGCTGGAAGAGCATATGAGCAATCACAAACTGTATCGTTGTCTTGGGTGTAAGGAACGTTTTCGAAACTCGCCAGGGTCTGACATTGCATAAGAGGACACAACAGGACTCTTGATCAGGCTTGAAAATTGAAGACCCCCCCCGACCTGCAGCCTGAGCCTTTACAAGCAGTCTTTTTTTATTTTGAAATTGTAAAAACAATGTGAATGTGAGGGAGGAGTAGCCTATATTGTCGTGATCAAACTTGATTAAAACACTACAGCAGTTTTTGCTGAAGAAATTACTCTGGTAAAATGTTACAGTTCCAAATCCTAGTAAAGGAAGCCTGAGTGAGGCCCAATGCAGTCTGTATCCTGAAAAGTTTTTTATATCAAATAAACTATTGAATGGAGAGTGTACCTTCTAACGCATAGTTACCATATGTACTCAAAAGGCTGGTTTCTCAGACCAGCACTTTCAATGGATATTAAGCTCTATTTTAAAAGGAACAATTATTACCACAAATAGGTGCTGCTCCTGCTACTTTTTCTTCTTGGGGATGAATCTGTCTGAGAAACCATCCCAACATTTATCATGAAGGGCTAGAGAAAAGGTAGCTCACTTACTTGATCACCACTCAAACCATAGCCAACACAACCACCATGAGAACCAGCAGAGCTGACACCACACTCAGAATGCTGGTCAGAAGCAGGTCTTAGGAACAGGAACACACACACAGGTCAGTATTCACTGATATCCCATTATCAACCCACTCACTAACATAATGTTTCAAATCTGGAGGCTGATAACGCTTATTATAGAAAACATTAGGAACACTCCATGACAGACTAACCAGGTGAATCCAGGTGACAGCGATGATCCCTAATTGATGTCACTTGTTAAATCCACTTCAATCAGTATAGGTGAAGGGGACAAGACAGGTTAAAGAATGATTTTTAAGCCTTGGGCAAGAACAGGGTCGGGTAGTAGGTGCCAGGCATATTGGTTTGTGTCAAGAACTGCAACGCTGCTTGGGGTTTTCACGCTCAACAATTTCCACTGTTTGTCAAGAATGGTCCACCACCCAAAGGACATCCAGCCAACTTGACTCAACCAGGGCCTGTCCTTGCCGTTCTGCCGCCTGTCGTAGAATTACAACATGTTAATCACATCACTTTAATATTAGAATGTATCCCTATATTAGTACATTCACACTGTTATATCTAATAGGCAACAGAATAGTGTTCTTAGAACTCTGAGTCTGAGAGGAGCCGCTGAGATTTTAACGCTGACAGTAGATTTACGATGGCTTGGTAATAAGACATTCCATTCCATGATTAGTGTCTGTGTGCCTGTATGTCGGTGCCAGGGAGACCCAATCTCCTTTTTTCTCTCCCATATGCAGATGAACACTGAACTTAAATCATTTGAGCGAATGACCTAGTGTCTATGTTACATTACTATTTCTGTACAAACAAGCAGTAAACGACCTTGAGACAGAAACCTGTTGCGATGTAATCGTGATGTCTGTTGCATGAGAGCACAATGTACCTTTGTATAAATTCTCTCATCTGTGATTTGTCATGAACATCCAGGAGGTTGGACTTTGCTATAAAATGCTGTGGCTTAGTCCCGCTGGTTGAGTTCTCAGGGATCACCTCCAGGGTAGTTACTGACCAACTCCATTATAAAGTTAAATTGTTTTGAAGAAATCTAAAAGTCTCTCATTTGATTAGAATAATTCCACCACGCCCTAGGCAAGACCAAAAAATGTTGCTACCACAAAACTAGAATACTCCCAGTAAGTGAAAAAAAAAAAGTTTAAAAGCCTGCACCAAAAAAGGTCACCCAAAAGGCATTGGTCCGTGCTTCCAAGCTCACTGAGGTGTAGCCTACAGTATTGAAATTTAATTCTATCAATGCCCATCTATTTGGTAAGCCTACCGTTTGTAAAACACAAAAAATGATGACAGGACCAAAAAAAAGACTTCCAAAAGATGGCGGCTCTTGCTTACTGGGGTGTAGCCTACCATGTGGCCCCCGATGGAATTTGATGAATTCCCATCCATGTACTAGGCCCACTGTTTGTAAAACAGGCCGTTGCATTGGCTTTATTAGTACGGATTCCTGTGACTAATCAATTTGGCTATTTAAGTTCTGATTATCAGCGTGAAATGCGAAAGTACTTTTTCCGCTATGATCAGCTTGTCAAAAATGGAGGGATACAAACTTGAAACCACTGATCACAGCAATGGGTTGAAACTCCTGGACAACAGTTGTGATTGTCCATTTCATATTGTCCATTTAACTTTGACCTGTCCTGTTTTTAGGATATGTTGTTAACATTACAGCGCATTTTTGTTGTTGATTGAGCGCCATTTAGGTTAGGCTATTTGATGGGAGAAACCTGCATGATGTAAAAAAGTGTCCGTCATATTACACTATCATACATTTTCTCTCCAGTCTGTAGGCTACAGAGAAGGCCACATACTCGTTCTACCAGATCCTATATCTGCTACATGACTCATGTCAGATCATTTTTTTTGACGGAATGGTGATCCAGAGCAATAGCGATGTGTCTCCAACAGAACCCTGGACAAACTCACTGGGAATGGACAAGCAAAGTGGGCACTGCTTATCACAGGGCGGCATCAACGCCCACCTAAAAGACAGTCGGTACTCCTTGCTTTGGGCATACCGTGACAATGTATCTCTGTGTGTACATCAGGGGGAGAATAACATATTTGCAGTTACAGTGCTACTTTTATATAAAACTATTTATTAAAGATGTAACTTTATAGCCAAAAGTATATGTGGACACCCACTCGCTGAACATCTCATTCCAAAATCCTGGGCATTAATTTGGAGTTGGTCCCCCCCCTTGCTGATAGATCAGCCTCCACTCTTCTGGGAAGGCTTTCCACTAGATGTTGGAACATTGCTGCAGGGACTTGCTTCCATTCAGCCACAAGATTATTAGTGAAGTCGGGCACTGATGTTGGGTGATTAGACCTGGCTCGGAGTCGGCGTTCAAATTCATCCCAAACGTGTTTGATGGAGTTAAGGTCAGGGTTCTGTGCAGGCCTGTCAGGTTCTTCCACGCCAATCTCGACAAACCATTTCTGTATGGACCTCGCTTTGTGCATGGGGCATTGTCATGCCCCGTGCGGCAGGGTAGCCTAGTGGTTAGAGCATTGGACTAGTAACCGAAAGGTTGCAAGTTCAAATCCCGAGCTGACAAGGTACAAACTCTGTCGTTCTGCCCCTGAACAGGCAGTTAACCCACTGTTCCTAGGCCGTCATTGAAAATAATAATTTGTTCTTAACTGACTTGCCTAGTAAAATAAAGTTTTTAAAAAAAAATGCTGAAACATTGCCACAAAGTTGGAAGCACAGTGTCATCTAGAATGTCATTGTACTCTGTGGTGTTAAGTCATTCACTGGAACTAAGGGGCCCGAACCATGAAAAACAGCCCCAGACTATTATTCCACATCCATTAAACTTTACAGTTGGCACTATGCATTCGGGCAGGTAGCATTCTCCTGGCATCCGCCAAACCCAGATTCTACCGTCGGACTGCCAGATGGTGAAGGATGATTCATCACTCCACAGAATGCCTTTCCACTGCTCCACTGCTCCAGAGTCCAATGACTGAGCTTTACACCACTCCATCCGATGCTCGGCATTGTGTATGGTGATCTTGCATATTTTGAATATTTACAATGAGTTTGTGGTGCCTTAGGATCTAAAGAAGGACAAAGTATTTGTTCATCCTAATTGTCACACTTCAAGTGTAAGGGAAGCCAAAAATGTAGCATTGAATTGCAGTAATAGTTTAGTTAGGGCTTAAGGCCACAGTCACACACATGTTGAACGGTATATCATTTTATTCTTCTACGACATCAAGCCAGACCAACACAATGAGAAGTTAGTGACTGGGCGAGCAGCATAGTGTTACAGTGCCTTGCAAAAGTATTCGGCCCCCTTGAACTTTGTGACCTTTTGCCACATTTCAGGCTTCAAACATAAAGATATAAAACTGTATTTTTTTGGGAAGAATCAACAACAAGTGGGACACAATCATGAAGTGGAACGACATTTATTGGATATTTCAAACTTTTTTAACAAATCAAAAACTGAAAAATTGGGCGTGCAAAATTATTCAGCCCCCTTAAGTTAATACTTTGTAGCGCCACCTTTTGCTGCGATTACAGCTGTAAGTCGCTTGGGGTATGTCTCTATCAGTTTTGCACATCGAGAGACTGAAATTTTTCCCATTCCACCTTGCAAAACAGCTCGAGCTCAGTGAGGTTGGATGGAGAGCATTTGTGAACAGCAGTTTTCAGTTCTTTCCACAGATTCTCGATTGGATTCAGGTCTGTACTTTGACTTGGCCATTCTAACACCTGGATATGTTTATTTTAGAAGCATTCCATTGTAGATTTTGCTTTATGTTTTGGATCATTGTCTTGCTGGAAGACAAATCTCCGTCCCAGTCTCAGGTCTTTTGCAGACTCCATCAGGTTTTCTTCCAGAATGGTCCTGTATTTGGCTCCATCCATCTTCCCATCAATTTTAACCATCTTCCCTGTCCCTGCTGAAGAAAAGCAGGCCCAAACCATGATGCTGCCACCACCATGTTTGACAGTGGGGATGGTGTGTTCAGGGTGATGCGCTGTGTTGCTTTTACGCCAAACATAACGTTTTGCATTCTTGCCAAAAGGTTCAATTTTGGTTTCATCTGACCAGAGCACCTTCTTCCACATGTTTGGTGTGTCTCCCAGGTGGCTTGTGGCAAACTTTAAACTACACTTTTTATGGATATCTTTAAGAAATGGCTTTCTTCTTGCCACTCTTCCATAAAGGCCAGATTTGTGCAATATATGACTGATTGTTGTCCTATGGACAGACTCTCCCACCTCAGCTGTAGATCTCTGCAGTTCATCCAGAGTGATCATGGGCCTCTTGGCTGCATCTCTGATCAGTCTTCTCCTTGTATGAGCTGAAAGTTTAAAGGGACGGCCAGGTCTTGGTATATTTGCAGTGGTCTGATACTCCTTCCATTTCAATATTATCGCTTGCACAGTGCTCCTTGGGATGTTTAAAGCTTGGGAAATCTTTTTGTATCCAAATCCGGCTTTAAACAGTATCTCGGACCTGCCTGGTGTGTTCCTTGTTCTTCATGATGCTCTCTGCGCTTTTAACGGACCTCTGAGACTATCACAGTGCAGGTGCATTTATACGGAGACTTGATTACACACAGGTGGGTTGTATTTATCATCATTAGTCATTTAGGTCAACATTGGATGATTCAGAGATCCTCACTGAAGTTCTGGAGATAGTTTGCTGCACTGAAAGTAAAGGGGCTGAATAATTTTGCACGCCCAATTTTTCAGTTTTTGATTTGTTAAAAAAGTTTGAAATATCCAATAAATGTCATTCCACTTCATGATTGTGTCCCACTTGTTGTTGATTCTTCACAAAAAAATACAGTTTTATATCTTTATGTTTGAAGCCTGAAATGTGGCAAAAGGTCGCAAAGTTCAAGGGGGCCGAATACTTTCGCAAGGCACTGTAATAATAATGCTTATGGTTATATAACTTAGAGCAGAGCAGTGTTGCTAGTTAGGCCTTAGTTACCTATGATTCTGATGGCGGTCAGTAGCAGCTCCTGACTTTGGCAGTCCTGGAAGGACAACTGAGAGATTTTCCCTGAGGGAACATAAATTTTCTCCTGGATGACAGAGTTCAGCTTCAGCTCACAGTCAGACATGGGGTTGGTCTTCTCAATATGGAGAGAAAGCCTCCGACCAGTGGAGCCTTCTCCGATCCTGTTCATCTCACAGTTCCTTAGGATCAGGGAGAAGGAGTCCCGGCGTTTGGCCGGCTGGAGGTCCGACAGCTTCTTCACCACTGCGAACCACTGTTACTATGGTGATACTCCACGGCCGGCTCCTTCTTCAGGCACAGCGGCTGGGTCTGACCCAGGAAGACAACCGTAGTGTTGTGTTTGGGAGGGACCACAAACTTTCACTCCATCAGGTCATCGTCAGTGAAACTATTCGGGTAGTTTGGAGAGAGCAACTCCGAAGATGACGTCCGTTCCGGTAAAGTCACTTTGAGGACAGCAAATGCTGAGGGACAATGATATGAAAATATGAAAATACAATGGAGATGTTACTGGGAAGCTGTAACGACTCTCGTTTGTTAAATGAAGAGTGGACCAAGATGCAGCGTGGAAAATGTTCATGATTTTAATATTCAAAAAACACTCAAACAAAATAACAAACGTGAAAACGTAAGCAAACATTTCTGTCAGGCAAAAAACACTAAACAGAAAACAAGATCACACAAAACCCAAAAGGAAAATGACAACTCATATATGATCCCCAATCAGAGACAACGATAGACAGCTGCCTCTGATTGGGAACCACACACACACACGGCCAAAAACAAAGAAATAGAAAACATAGACTTTCCCACCCGAGTCACACCCTGACCTAACCAAACATAGAGAATAATAAGGATCTCTAAGGACAGGGCGTGACAGAAGCCCTATTTGTCCCTCGCTGTTACATGTACAGCTATTACAGTCCAGATGTCACTGTTGACACTGGGATAAGATGTATAAGCCACAACTTCTGGGTGCTTGACTAAACATTATTCTGCCTACCTAGCTATATCATTACAAACTAAACTGCTCCTACAGTTTGTAGAAAAAAAGAACAAAGGGATGTGCTGCTAGGATACGATAGTGGGGCTAAACATCCTTTTCTCATCTGGACTGACCACCGTAATCTGGAGTAGATCCGGGCAGCGAGGAGACTGAATCCTTGTCAGGCAAGGTGGGCCATGTTTTTCACCAGATTTAGGTTAATCTCCTATAGACTGGGTTCCCTTAACACTAAGGCCCGCGTTGTCCCGTCTCTATGACACCGAGGAGCGGTCCATTAATTCTACTCCCATAATCCCGGCTTCCTGTCTGGTGGCATCGGTGGTATGGGAGGTGGACGCGGACATCGAGCGGGCGTCATGATTGGAACCTGCGCCCCCACAGTGTCCAGCGGGACGTAGGTACGTGCCACTTGGTGTTCACGACAAACTGATCCGGTGGGCCCATACTCTACCCTCTTCTGGTCATCCGGGAATTAGGAGGACAGTGCAGGGTCTTAGGGGGATGTACTGGTGGCCCACTTTAGTGAGGGGTGTGAGATTTTATGTTTCCTCCTGTTTGGTGTGTGCTCAGAGTAAGGCTCCTAGACACCTGCCTAGAGGGAAGTTACAGCCCCTCCCTGTCCCACAACGGCCTTGGTCACATCTGTCGGTAGATTTTCTCACGACCTTCCCCTGTCCCAGGGGAACATGGCGATCCTGGTCATTGTAGATCGGTTTTTGAAGTCCTTCCGTCTCCTCCCGTTGCCCAGTCTACGGCCCTGCAGACTGCGGAGGCCCTGTTTACCCATGTCTTCCGGCACTACGGGGTGCCTGAGGACATCGTTTCAGATCAGGGTCCGGTTCACGTCCCAAGTTTGGAGGGCGTTCATGGAGCGTCTGGGGGTCTCAATCAGCCTGACCTCAGGTTTTCACCCAATGGGCAGGTGGAGAGAGTGACTCACTCCGCCACTCCTTCACGAACATGTCGCCTTTCCAGTGCGTATTGGGCTACCAGCTGGTCCTGGCACCGTGGCATCAGAGCCAGACCGAGGCTCCTGCGGTGTAGGAGTGGGTGCCGCGCTCAAAGGAGACCTGGAGAGCCGTCCAGGAATCTCTCAAACTGGCTGGTGGGCGGCAGAATGTGAGCGCTGACCGCCACCGCAGTGAGGCCCTATGTTCGCACCGGGGGACAGGGTCTGGCTTCGACCCAAAACCTGGCCCTCCGCCTGCCCTGCCAGAAGCTGGGGCCGCAGTGTGTGGGGCCATTTAAAGTCCTGAGGAGAATAAACGAGGTATGTTATAGGTTACAGCTCCCTTCTTACTATTGCATTAACCCCTCGTTTCATGTGTCTCTCCTCAGGCCGGTGGTAGCTGGTCCACTGCAGGAAGGTGAGGTACTGGAGTTCCCTCCGTCCCCTCTGGACATCAAGGTGCCCCCGGCGTACACGGTACTTTCCATTCTGGACTCTAGACACCGGGTGAGGGGCCTGCAGTACCTAATGGATTGGAAGGGGTACGGACCAGAGGAGAGGTGCTGGGTACCGGTGGAGGACATCTTGGATCCATCACTGCTGAGGGTTTTCCACCACCTCCATCCAGAATGCCCTGCACCTCGCCCTCCGGATCGCCCTCGAGGCCGGTGTCGGCACGCTGCGGGAGCCGTGCGTCAGGGGGTGGGTACTGTCACGACTTCCACCAAAGGTGGCTCCTCTCCCTGTTCGGGCGGCACTCGGTGGTCTTCATCACCGGTCTACTAGCTGCCACCGATTCTTTTTCCCTTTTCTGTTGGTTTTGTCTTGTCTTCCGGCGCCGACAGAGATGGCCGCCTCGCTTCGCGTTCCTAGGAAACTATGCAGTTTTTTTTTTTTTACGTGTTATTTCTTACATTAGTACCCCAGGTCATCTTAGGTTTCATTACACACAGTCGAGAAGAACTACTGAATATAAGATCAGCGTCAACTCACCATCAGTACGACCAAGAATATGACTTTCGCGAAGCGGATCCTGTGTTCTGCCTTTCAACCAGGACAACGGAATGGATCCCAGCCGGCGACCCAAAAACACGACTTCGTAAAAGAGGGAAATGAGGCAGTCTTCTGGTCAGACTTCGGAGACGGGCACATCGTGCCCCACTCTCTAGCATTCTTCTCGCCAATGTCCAGTCTCTTGACAACAAGGTTGATGAAATCCGAGCAAGGGTAGCATTCCAGAGGGACATCAGAGACTGCAACGTTCTTTGCTTCACGGAAACATGGCTCACTGGAGAGACGCTTTCGGAGGCGGTGCAGCCAGCGGGTTTCTCCACGCATCGCGCCGACAGAAACAAACACCTTTCTGGTAAGAAGAGGGGCGGGGGCGTATGCCTTATGGCTAACGAGACGTGGTGTGATCACAGAAACATACAGGAACTCAAATCCTTCTATTCACCTGATTTAGAATTCCTCACAATCAAATGTCGACCGCATTATCTACCAAGAGAATTCTCTTTGATTATAATCACAGCCGTATATATCCCCCCCAAGCAGACACATCGATGGCTCTGAACGAACTTTATTTGACTCTTTGCAAACTGGAATCCATACATCCTGAGGCTGTATTCATTGTAGCTGGGGATTTTAACAAGACTAATCTGAAAACATGACTCCCTAAAATGTATCAGCATATCGATTGCACCACCAGGGCTGGCAAAACCTTGGATCATTGTTATTCTAACTTCCGCGACGCATATAAGGCCCTGCCCCGCCCCCCTTTCGGAAAAGCTGACCATGACTCCATTTTGCTGATCCCTGCCTACAGACAGAAACTAAAACAAGAAGCTCCCACGCTGAGGTCTGTCCAACGCTGGTCCGACCAAGCTGATTCCACACTCCAAGACTGCTTCCATCACGTGGACTGGGACATGTTTCGCATTGCGTCAGGCAACAACATTGACGAATACGCTGATTCGGTGTGCGAGTTCATTAGAACGTGCGTTGAAGATGTCGTTCCCATAGCAACGATTAAAACATTCCCTAACCAGAAACCGTGGATTGATGGCAGTATTCGCGTGAAACGGAAAGCGCGAACCACTGCTTTTAATCAGGGCAAGGTGACTGGTAATATGACCGAATACAAACAGTGCAGCTATTCCCTCCGTAAGGCTATCAAACAAGCTAAGCGTCAGTATAGAGACAAAGTAGAATCTCAATTCAACGGCTCAGACACAAGAGGTATGTGGCAGGGTCTACAGTCAATCACGGACTACAGGAAGAAATCCAGCCCAGTCACGGACCAGGATGTCTTGCTCCCAGGCAGACTAAATAACTTTTTTGCCCGCTTTGAGGACAATACAGTGCCACTGACACGGCCTGCAACGGAAACATGCGGTCTCTCCGTCACTGCAGCCGAGGTGAGTAAAACATTTAAACGTGTTAACCCTCGCAAGGCTGCAGGTCCAGACGGCATCCCCAGCCATGCCCTCAGAGCATGCGCAGACCAGCTGGCTGGTGTGTTTACGGACATATTCAATCAATCCCTATACCAGTCTGCTGTTCCCACATGCTTCAAGAGGGCCACCATTGTTCCTGTTCCCAAGAAAGCTAAGGTAACTGAGCTAAACGACTACCGCCCCGTAGCACTCACTTCCGTCATCATGAAGTGCTTTGAGAGACTAGTCAAGGACCATATCACCTCCACCCTACCTGACACCCTAGACCCACTCCAATTTGCTTCCCGCCCAAATAGGTCCACAGACGACGCAATCTCAACCACACTGCACACTGCCCTAACCCATCTGGACAAGAGGAATACCTATGTGAGAATGCTGTTCATCGACTACAGCTCGGCATTTAACACCATAGTACCCTCCAAGCTCATCATCAAGCTCGAGACCCTGGGTCTCGACCCCGCCCTGTGCAACTGGGTACTGGACTTCCTGACGGGCCGCCCCCAGGTGGTGAGGGTAGGCAACAACATCTCCACCCCACTGATCCTCAACACTGGGGCCCCACAAGGGTGCGTTCTGAGCCCTCTCCTGTACTCCCTGTTCACCCACGACTGCGCGGCAACGCACGCCTCCAACTCAATCATCAAGTATGCGGACGACACAACAGTGGTAGGCTTGATTACCAACAACGACGAGACGGCCTACAGGGAGGAGGTGAGGGCCCTCGGAGTGTGGTGTCAGGACAATAACCTCACACTCAACGTCAACAAAACTAAGGAGATGATTGTGGACTTCAGGAAACAGCAGAATGAACACCCCCCTATCCACATCGATGGAACAGTAGTGGAGAGGGTAGTAAGTTTTAAGTTCCTCGGCATACACATCCCAGACAAACTGAATTGGTCCACTCACACAGACAGCATCGTGAAGAAGGCACAGCAGTGCCTATTCAACCTCAGGATGCTGAAGAAATTTGGCTTGTCACCAAAAGCACTCACAAACTTCTACAGATGCACAATCGAGAGCATCCTGGCGGGCTGTATCATCGCCTGGTACGGCAACTGCTCCGCCCACAACCGTAAGGCTCTCCAGAGGGTAGTGAGGTCTGCACAACGTATCACCGGGGGCAAACTACCTGCCCTCCAGGACACCTACACCACCCGATGTTACAGGAAGGCCATAAAGATCATCAAGGACAACACCCACACGAACCACTGCCTGTTCACCCCGCTATCATCCAGAAGGCGAGGTCAGTGCAGGTGAATTCCAGTTGGCACAGTCGTCTATTATAAGTCCCAACCCACCAACAACAGGCAGGGAAAATCACGAAACACACGGAGGAGAAACCTCTACTCCTAATACAGTACCAACGGTACAACAACTGTGAGGGAAAAAACCCTGTGGCGCAAACACGCACCCTTAACAGAGCTAACACAGCAAAATAATCCTGCACAAAGACTAGCAGGCAGCGGAGGTTAATAAACCCACCGAAATTAACTAATCAGACACAGGTGATAACAAAAACAGACAGACACAAACGAAAAGGAAAAATGGATCGGTGGCAGCTAGTCGGCCGGCGACAACGACCCCCGAGCACCGCCCGAACAGGGAGAGGTGCCACCTTTGTTGAAAGTCGTGACAAAATGATAATTCTGTTTCCTGACACTCAGCAGTGACTGGCCCAAGAACCTTACATGTTCTGTTAACCTCTTACACTTATGGTGGCGCTATTTCATTTTTGGAAGAAAAACGTTCCCGTTTTAAACAAGATATTTTGTCACAAAAAGATGCTCGACTATGCATATAATTGCTACTGTTCGAAAGAAAACACTCTGACGTGTCCAGAAATACAAATATCTTCTCTGTGCGTGCCCTTTAACGTGAGCTTCAGGCAAAACCAAGATGACTTGGCATCCAGGAAATGACAAGGATTTTTGAGGCTCTGTCTTTCATGATCTCCTTATATGGCTGTGAACGCAAGAGGAATGAGTCTGCCCTTTCTGTCGTTTCCCCAAGGTGTCTGCAGCATTGTGACGTATTTGTAGGCAGATCGTTGGAAGATTGACCATAAGAGACCACATTTACCACGTGTCCGCCCGGTGTCCTGCGCCGAAATTGGTGCGCAAAAGTCACCTGCCAGTATTTTTCCATGGGGCACAGAGAGAGAAGCAAGCTTCCAAGAACTGCATGTCAATGAAGAGATATGTGAAAAAACACCTTGAGGATTGATTCCAAACAACGTTTGCCATGTTTCGGTCGATATTATGTAGTTAATCCGGAAAAAGTTTCACGTTGTAGGTGACTGCATTTTCGGTTCGTTTCGGTAGCCAGGCGCAATGTAGAAAACGGAACGATTTCTCCTACACACAGACGCTTTCAGGAAACACTGCGCATTTGGTATGTGGCTGGGAGTCTCCTCATTGAAAACATCAGAAGCTCTTCAAAGGTAAATGATTTTATTTATTTGGTTATCTGGCTTTTGTGAAAATGTTGCGTGCTACATGCTACACAAAATGCTATGCTAGCTTTGCATACTCTTACACAAATTAGTCAATTTCTATGGTTCAAAAGCATATTTTGAAAATCTGAGATGACAGTGTTGTTAAGAAAAGGCTAAGCTTGAGAGCAAACGCATTATTTTAATTTTATTTGCGATTTTCAGAAATCGTTAACGTTGCGTTATGCTAATGAGCCTGAGGCTTAGTCACAATCCCGGATCCGGGATGGGGAGTTTCAAGAGGTTAAATGGGTGAATTGGCTCTGGAAGCCAAAACAGCCAAATACTCCATCTAAACGTGAATCGAATCTCAGGTTAATGTACTGTACACAGTTTTCATTGGTTTAAACACTGTTGCAGCAGACAGTATTTTTCAATGACAACATGTTTGTGGCATCTGTCTTCCATCTACACACAGGTGTTCAGAGAAGATAGTTAACCTAAACTCACCCCATTTCGTACAAATGTGCGTAACCGCAACATTCAAACGAGGCTACAAAGAAAACCAATG
The DNA here is from genome assembly GCF_036934945.1 of Oncorhynchus masou masou. Taxonomy (NCBI): domain Eukaryota; kingdom Metazoa; phylum Chordata; class Actinopteri; order Salmoniformes; family Salmonidae; genus Oncorhynchus; species Oncorhynchus masou. The sequence goes on from NC_088240.1 coordinate 69,542,803, forward strand.
GGACAGTAGTGACTGTGTTGACGTCAACATCGGGGGTGTGAACTAGGTTTCTATTCAAGCGTTGATCGACATGGTAATGGCTCTATAGTATTGGAGAAAAGTTGAATAAACTGACCCTCCGTTATATCTTGTCATGTCATAACGTACAACACGCATAAAGCAACTATTTCTGTCTTACAATCTCTCTCCACCAGGTGTAGCACTTCTATCATCCTTCTAAAAACAAGAAATGGACAGTGACGGGGTAAGGGGGGGATACCTAGTCATTTTTTTCGTCATCATTGCATGCGATCTTCATTCTCAAAGCCGCTGTTTACTTCTAAGATCCCTTTAGCACCGCCCTAAAAACCCGATTCAAATTCGAAACAAACCATCAAATAGGTATGTAATGACACATTATATAAACTCTTTATAGTGTTTTATTTACATTTTAGAGATGATATGGTGATAAGTTGGACAGATCGAGTGAAAAAAAGCAATTTTCTCACACAACATCTCTCCTTCTCACTATCACGCATTAGTTTCGCTTCCCCACCCGCCATTTTTCAAAAGACCAGATGGGGCTCATTGCCTGCTTGAATTATGCAGAAACGGGCATTCGCTTTTGATTCACTTGGAAAGGGGAGAAATGGTGCTTTACAATGGTATTGACATTACAGTTGATCTGGAAGTATTACGTTTGTCACACCCTGACCATAGTTTGCGTTGTATGCTTCTATGTTTTGTTTGGTCAGGGTGTGATCTGAGTGGGCATTCTATGTTGTGTGTCTAGTTTGTCTGTTTCTGTGTTTGGCCTGATATGGTTCTCAATCAGAGGCAGATGTTAGTCATTGTCTCTGATTGGGAACCATATTTACGTAGTCTGTTTGGTGTTGGGTTTTGTGGGTGATTGTCTCCTGTGTCAGTACCACATGGGACTGTTTCGGGTTTTCACGGCTCTTGATTTTGTAGTTTATTCATGTATGGTTTCATCATTAAAGAACCATGAATTATAACCACGCTGCATTTTGGTCCACCTCTCCTTCCCAGGAAGAACCCCGTTACAGAATCACCCACCAAAACAGGACCAAGCAGCGTGGTGACCGGCTTACATGGCACCAGCCTTGCGCATAGTGTCCCCGGTTCGCCTGCATAGCCCAGTGCGTGCTATTCCACCTCGCCTCACTGGCAGGGTGACCGGGAGCATTCAACCAGGTAAGGTTGGGCAGACTCGGTGCTCAAGAGCTCCAGTGCGCCTGCACGGTCCGGTCTATCCGGTACCACCACCACGCACCAGCTCTCCGGTGGCGGCCCCCCGCACCAGGCGGTCTCTCGGTCTCATCCCTACAGCTGCTTCCGCCTGTCCAGCACTGCGGGAGCCTTCCTCCTCTCCAGCGCTGCCGGAGTCTCCCGCCTGTCCAGCGTTACCGGAGCCTTCCTCCTCTCCAGCGCTGCCGGAGTCTCCCGCCTGTCCGGTGCTGCCAGAGCTTCTGCCCCTCAGTCCAGAGGCGCCAGAGCTTCTCTGTCCAGCGCTGCCGGAGTCTCCAGTCTGCCCAGCGCCGCCTGAGCTACCCATCTGCCCAGCGCCATCAGAGTCTCCCGTCTGTCCTGAGCCGCCAGTGCCGCCAGTCTGCTAGGAGCCGCCAGTGCCGCCAGTCAGCCAGGATCAGCCAGGATCTGCCAGTGCCGCCAGTCAGCCAGGATCTGCCAGTGCCGCCAGTCAGCCAGGATCTGCCAGTGCCGCCAGTCAGCCAGGATCTGCCAGAGCCGCCAGGATCTGCCAGAGCCGCCAGTCAGCCAGGATCTGTCAGAGCCGCCAGTCAGCCAGGATCTGCCAGTGCCGCCAGTCAGCCAGGATCTGCCAGTGCCGCCAGTCAGCCAGGATCTGCCAGAGCCGCCAGGATCTGCCAGAGCCGCCAGTCAGCCAGGATCTGCCAGAGCTGCCAGGATCTGCCAGAGCCGCCAGTCAGCCTGGATCTGCTAGAGTCGTCAGCCAGTACGGAGCTGCCCCTCTGTCCCGAGCTGCCCCTCTGTCCCGAGCTGCCCCTCTGTCCCCTCAGTCCAGTGGGGTCATTTAGAAGGGTCACCATGGTTAGGAGGCCACGGAAGCGGACAATGTGGCGGACTAAGACTATGGTGAAGTGGGGGCCACGTCCAGCACCAGAGCCGCCACCGCGGACAGATGCCCACCCAGACCCTCCCCAATAGGTTCAGGTTTTGCGGCCGGAGTCCGCACCTTGGGGGTACTGTCACACCCTGACCATAGTTTGCTTTGTATGTTTCTATGTTTTGTTTGGTCAGGGTGTGATCTGAGTGGGCATTCTATGTTGTGTGTCTAGTTTGTCTGTTTCTGTGTTTGGCCTGATATGGTTCTCAATCAGAGGCAGATGTTAGTCATTGTCTCTGATTGGGAACCATATTTAGGTAGCCTGTTTGGTGTTAGGTTTTGTGGGTGATTGTCTCCTGTGTCAGTACCACACGGGACTGTTTCGGGTTTTCACGGTTCTTGTTTTTGTAGTTTATTCATGTATGGTTTCATTATTAAAGAACCATGAATTATAACCACGCTGCATTTTGGTCCGCCTCTCCTTCCCAGGAAGAACCCCGTTACAACGTTTTTGGGGCGCTAAAATAAGGGCAATTGTACGGACCAAGGCGATGTACGAGTTTACGTGAGTTTATGTTAATTAGCTCAGGTAGTCCACAATGTCTTCAATCTATAACAGGGAAGTATGACTGTGTGGGAATCCTAACCCTATAAAGGTGTGTATCAATTTAGCCGAAATTAAAGGCAAGTTCCTTATGCTTCCAAAACCGTACAGTACATGTTCAGATGGAGCATCGCGGCTCTTGATTAATAAAACTCCCCTATTATGTGTAATGTCATGGAACTGAGAGTCATGATCAAGGGCTAAGCTTTGACTTACCCGATAGAACGGAAACGGCGGACGCTGCAGAGCACAGCCGACCGTTGATAAAGACATACCTTTATTTTCAGCGTCGGTATCTCAAATGATAAGCTAACGGAACTAAAATGGGCTCGACTTTATGGCCTTGGACCTCTGTGTTGTTCTTTCGCTTTGAGTAAAATGGGTTACGCCTACATTTTATGTCCTGCTGTGTGACATCACTTCTCGGGTAAGGCGTTCCTCTTTGAAGTCATTTTGACAGGTGAGTTGTTGCTTGAAGAATTGCAACATATTTGAACTCGGTGACGTTTTTTAAAATGTTTCTAGGAAAATAAGCTTTACTGTAATTCAAAATTTAACAGACCGGGGTCTGATAGAGGTATTTAGTCAAATCTAGCCTTTTAGACCTCGGTAGCAAGCTTCACTGGACCAATGGCACATATCATTTGGCCATACCATGAACTGTTGTTTTCTTTACCAAACAAGTTAAACTTAACTGAAAATAGGGTGATCATCATTAGACTACTTGGTGCTCAAAAGTCGAAATCAATGATTGTTATTATGTAATAACTCAATAATGCCATTTAACCTCATTTTAAATTATACAGCAGAGCAGAAGCCATTTTTCTGTAACACCCAAGCACACATGGCAAATATAGCACACATACCATCTACGCATTAGAGCCATGTGCTGAATTCACCTCACACACCTAGACAACGCAATAGCTAAAGTTCTGGGGATTGGGACTGACAGTGAAAGAAACAAGATTGAACAAACAATGTGATTGACCATCCGTGAATTCACCAGAGAGCTAGATGGTGGTGAGGGCCTGAGATGCAGGAGTGTTCCCTGCGAGTATAAGCGATGACGGGGATAATGACTGTGAACAGGAGCAGCAAGAATGATCAACAAAAGGAGGTGCAAGGAGCAAGTTGAGAGAGATTCTTCTCTCCTTTCACAAACATAACTGAACACAAGGACGCTTCCCACTGGGCGCACCATGTCATTTCAATGTGGAAATGTGGGTAATATTTGTTTGAGATGTTGATCAATGAGATCTCAATCTTTATTCACCCACTCAAAATGGCAGCCATAATTTGTTTGAATTCCCAATGTATCACTGTGCTTTCAACCATTTTATAAGCACAACCAAATTCCAATGAAACAAAATGTCAGATTTTTTATTTAGTTGTCATCTAAATGTGTTATCACTGCACTTTCAACCATTTAAAAGCACATTTAAATGTTTAATCTCATAGCACAACCAAATTACCTGGATAGCAGTTGAGATGACATGAAAGTACATAGTGCAAATGATCAGTGCTTTTCGAGAATCTGCACAGATTATTATAGCAATTGTGAAGATCTCCACAGACCTGCAACCTTTGCATGCTATCTTGAACATGCACACTTTCTATGATTACATAAGAAGACATTTATAGTTGGTTATTACTGCATTGTCGGAACTAGAAGCTCAAGCATTTCGCTACACTTGCATTAACATCTGCTAACCATGTGTATGTGACAAATAAATTTGATTTGATAGTTACAGTAGGCTTGTCACACCCTGACCATAGAGATCTTTTTATTCTCTATGTTTGGTTGGTCAGGGTGTGACTCGGGTGGGAAACTCTAAGTTCTGTGTTTCTATGTTTTGGCCGGGGATGGGTAGTTGTCTTTATTAGTGGCCTGTATAGCCCTAGTAAGCTTCACGTTCGTGTTTGTTGTTTCTTGTTTTGTTGGCGACATTTATAATAAAGAAAAATGTACGCTCACCACGCTGCACCTTGGTCCGGTCATTTCCACGATTTCGACAAGCGTGACAAGGCTAACCTAACGTTGCGACCATGGATGTGTTACTCATTTTAAGGTTGAATTACATTAGTTTGAAAGATATACTCAATTTTAGGCTATTTACTCTATTACAAAAGTAATATTGAATTGTGTTTGGTTGACAACGCAACCAAATATCAACATTTATAGGATAGCGAATGCTTTGATAGTTTCATCTGAGCCACTGGCTTAATCCTATTCTTTAACGTTTAATTTTGGTTTAGTTGGAAACGTGAATCCAACAAACAATCGGTTAATTTGTAGACAAGTTAATAGGCTATTTACTGTATCGCAAAAGTGATATTGAATTGTATTTTGTTGTCAATGCAACCTCAACCAATAATCAAAGTTAAAGAACAGGACTAAATCAAATAAAACCTTATTTAAAGTGCATTTAATGTTTGATTTGATTTTGTCCTGTTCTTTAACTTTTCTTGGTTGAGATGACGATTTGAATCCAACATATAAATTATACATTTGTAGACAAACTGGAATGAAAGGCAGACTTATCCAGTGGCACAGATGGAACTTTCCAAGCAGAAGATACATGTCCTTCAAATGGTGATATTTGGTTGCGTTGACAACCGAACACAAGTCAATGTCTAGTTTGTATAAACATTTATCATTTATATGTTGGATTCATGTCTCCATCTCAAACAAAAATCTAAGTTAAATAATAAGACCTAATCTAATCAAAGTTTAAATGCACTTGAAATAAAGTTTAGTTTGATTTAGTTCTTTAACCATTATTTTTGATTGAGATGGAGACATGATTCCAACATTTCAATGATTAACTTGAAGATTAAATTTGAACTCAACCAAAGCTTGAAACCCTAGGACTATATGTATTGTCTAGTTTTAGTTGAACCCTGGGTTGAATTGAAACAATAGCTGTAGATTCCATGTCACCATATGTTGAAAAATTCAACCAGTTTGTGCACAGTAGATTGTGTGTTACTCAGAAATACATAAGCACATCAACTTGCTTACCTAAATATTCTCATTGCCTACTCACATTTGAAAGATGAATGCAAATTCCCAGCTGCTATTCCCTGAAGCTCTCTCAAACAGAGAATGGAGCATTGTCGTTTCTCTTTCAGTTACAGACCATAGCACATTTCACCGACCCAGTCTATTTGCGTAATCAGTCACTAAGCAGTTAGTTAAAAATAAATAGGTCTCCTCACCTCCATATTAAACAAATACATTTTATTTATTAATTCATGTTATCTCATACAAATAAATACAAATATGTTATCAGCTTATTTTTAATTGTGTTATATATATAAATCTAACATAAATAATATTAAACCATATCAGAGAGGGGTTGCCAATACATCAAAATATTTGATACAACATCCAAAATAAATTCAGGTAGGCCTATGACATTTATGCATTTATTCTTGACAAGATCTATCCACCATGTATTACAACACACTTTTAAACTCAAGTTCATGAGAAAAACTGCAATTTCTCTCTACATAAACACAACAAATAGCAGGCCTCAGTGGTGTGTGTAGTGGAGGGTATGCGCAGGTTTACACCGTATACCCACTTATTTTTCAGTGGGCATGCGTATATTTCTTAATGTTTAGCTTAAATGTTGATAATCTATTATTTCTTCACATTTTAGATGCAGCAATGGGCACACGGCGGTAGGCCTACATGGGAATGTTCCAAAATGCAATTAGCAAGAAAACACCACTCTAAAATGTGCACAGCATATGTGAGAGGTTTGATGGATGGAGATTAAAATATCCATAAGAAAATTAGATATGAGGGAGATCTAAAGATGCAACAACCTTCATCAGTTGCTAATATGAATAGGATAATGCATTTGGCTGCTAGACAAAGAAATAAAGTTGAACGAAATCCAGTAGAACAGGAGAACGCATATTACCTCCATGTTTCTATGCAATGGTAAGACATGCCTCATAATATAAAGTAAAATGTCCAAGTTTCAAACAATTAAGGAACAGGAAAATTATAGCGATGCTAATGATAGGCCTAACTGTCTTCTGGTAGATGGAAAGGCTTTCCCAAAAACCTTGTCTATTAAATGTTAACTAGCTACAAAGTAGCCTACGCCTACCTGGCAGAATGATATGATTATTTGCATTAATCCAGTGGACATTTGTCTTGCAAACTCCATCTCATGTGCTACACAAACACCACTAAAAAAACAATAGTGCTAGGTGCCTGCACACTTAAATTAAAGAGTAACCCCTCTTTTACGCTGCTGCTACTCTCTGTTTATCTTATATGCATAGTCACTTTAACTATACACTCATGTACATACTACCTCAATTGGCCCGACCAACCAGTACCCCCGGACATTGACTAACCGGGCTATCTGCATTGTGTCCCACCACCAGCCAACCCCTCTTTTATGCTACTGCTACTCTCTGTTCATCATTTATGCATAGTCACTTTAACCATACCTACATGTACATACTACCTCAATAAGCCTGACTAACCGGTGTCTGTATATAGCCTTGCTACTGTTATTTTCAAATGTCTTTTTACTGTTGTTTTAGTTCTTTACTTACCTACACACACACACACACATACACCTTTTTCTTTCGCACTATTAGTTAGAGTCTGTAAGTAAGCATTTCACTGTAAGGTCTACACCTGTTGTATTCGGCGCACGTGACAAATAAACTTTGATTTGAACTACACAAAAATGGTTTTATCTTAGATTTTTCCCAGACTTCAAAAGTGGTCTCCTGATGTAGTTTAAGCATTTTTATGGACTTAGAACATCCAATTGTGTTGTTTTTCTATAAAACAAAGTGTGATTTTGAGAGTGAAAATCGGAAAAAAATACATCTGAAACCTTTGAACTTCTGATTTAGTTGACAGCCTAATTTATCTGTTTCAATAGTACACCTACAATTAGCCTCCTTGCACAGTACAGCTTGGGTTGGCCTGACTGTGAAAGACCATTATGGGATTTATCATTTTAGGTAATACAGAATGAATGTCACTGTTTCTCATAGAATTTTTCACACAGAGCACCTTTCCTTCGCCGGGCAGGCCGTTTGGGACATTTTTTGCCAAAATTAAGAGTATACCTATTCTTCAGGCACCACAACACCACAATAATCCTAGAAATATGTAAAACCATACAAACACTGTTTACAGTGAAATGTTGTTAACACACTCTACATATGCACCTATTCTATAGCCAATGTAATACAATAACACAGCCCACCTTTAAAACTATTGGTCTTCTTACCATGAAGGCCTATAAATAGGAAATAGACCAAAACCAAAAAGCACTCTTTCATTCTAAACGGTAAAATTGGGAAACGGACATTCTTTCATACGGGTAGAATGTGTAAAAAACGTTGAAATATGTATTCTATAGTATTTTTTGCCTCTTGGCTTGGGGGCTTATCTCCAGAATTCTTTATCTCGGCCTTCTCTGTTCCATTCCGTTGGGCAGAAATCCTGCAATAATAGGCACTGGCCATATGAGGGCAGCAACACTCCACACTATTATCACTAGAGTCATGAAACAAGCCACTATCGTTGACTCGATGGGTTTACGGTTCAATCTCCAACTTTTGTCCCCATTTAGTTCGTCAAGGCTGAAGTCAACACAGCAGAAATTGATGGGATCCCCCGTCTGCTGAGCCTTTGACTTGCCGAAACGCCGGTATCGAGACATGCCACATCCAACACACAGTCTAAACTCCTGCTGGCCGCCGGTGACTCCGAGGTGTTCGATGAGAACAGGTGAGATGGCTCTGTTGATAGCAGCAGAGAAAAAAGCCCTTCCATGGTTATTGGCGGTATATATAAACACATCGCACTGGAAACCGAAGTTGCTGTCCCAACGAGCCACTAGCGAGGTGGGGAAAAGTCTCTGCACGCTGACGTTGCACTGTGGCAACGGCTGTAACGAAGTGTCTGACGAGGAGGCTTCGCTCTCCTCCACGGATCTCTTCAAGTAGTGCACGTCCACCTCCAAGTTGGCCAAGAATCTGTTGGTGGAGTTGATGGGGGGTAACAGGAGGTCCTCGTCGCTCCAGCCGTGGCACCGCTGGAGTAGTCCACCTACCGTGGTCAGAGCCAGCAGAAAAGTCGGGGAGTTGCTCAGCATGGCATTGGGTGCGTTGCTCCTACTCGCATGATGTTCCGTGGGGACGCAAGGCAACTGAGGAGGCGTGTCCGTCGTTAATAAAATGCAGAAAACTGCCGTCTCCAGCGATTACACGAACATCCATAGTGTGCATCTTCCGTTGCGGGAGAGAACAGTTGGGAACGTCAGTTGCCCGTCACATGCACCGTGCGCGCCCCCTCCCTCGATTTGGTTAAGCAAGTAACTGGCTTCTTGCCAAACTGCTACTGTGCACTACTTTGCAAGAGATAAGCTGTGGTGTGCTGCGAGGACCCTGGTAGTCTCTCTCTCGCTCTCTCAGGTGTGTGAGAAAGGAAAGCAGGAGTAGCCTTATCTGGGAACATGCGCGCCTCTCTTTACTTAATGCGTGACGCGACTTCAAGGACAGGGTGGGTGGAAGATGATGTGCGCAAATACATGGCATTCCCCCTCCTCTTCCTCGCTCCCTGTAGAATATCTGCAACCCTGGGACGGATAAGTTATTGTGTAATGTATGATTGTGTCAAAACATATCACCCTTATTGCTTTCTATTTGGCCAACTGAGTCCCTATGCCCAAAGCCTCTAATATGAATTGTGATGCAGGAAAATATGTCTCCTCAAATGTTTGACTTTGTCAAAAGATTAATACGTTCAATGGTGCTAAAGCGGATGCGAGATTCAGCACCATTGAACCGGACAGCAACCCATGAACTCCACAGTTTAGCTGCGGTGGACAATGGACTCGGAGAATTCCCTTCCAGGGTGACATTTCCCATTGGTACAGACCTAGGATCAGCTTCCCCTCCCCCGACCCCATTAATGGGGAAAATGCTAAACTGTCCCAGATCAGCGTCAAGGACCAACTTGTCTTCACCCTACTCCAAGAAGCCCTACAGATCAGAAGGCCTTGCTAAGAAGAAGTCCTGAAGGGGAAGGCTCCCATGCTAGACTGTTCAGCCATATTTGAAACAATAAACCTATATTATAATAAATAATAGGGTATAAATCTGCAAATAAACAAAAAATGTGTTGTATATCCCGGCCACACCATCAGTGATTCCTGGCCTGTCGCTACCTCATCCTTTCTATGAGAAGGTAGAGTCCCATAATTGGTGCTCATTCAACAGAACCAGTCAATCCATTGATTATCTTCAAATGACTCTTCATGGTGAGTCTGTGTGCACACCAGTTGATGGTAATTACACAAGCATAAGATGGCAATGAAATCCCCCTGGGATGCGAGGAGCAAGGCATATCAAATCAAAGCAGGTGCCGGAGATGAATTGCCTTAAGGGGAAGTAATCAAGTTAGATTATCTCTCTTTATGATAATGGATTTAGTCTTCATTAATTATATTTCAGCCCCAGTCAGACTGCTTAGAGTGCATGTTTAGATGTGTTACCACCAGCAGACTCAGTAATGCCATTTGTTGGGATCAAATCCAATTGTATTTGCCACATGCGCCGAATGTACAACATTACCGTGAAATGTGTACTTACAAGCCCTTAACCAATTGCAGTTCAAGAAATATTTACTAAATAAACTAAAGTTTAAAAAAAATGTACATCTAAAAGTAACAGAACAAAATGACATAACAATAACGAGGCTATATAGAGTTTGTGACAGACAGCCGTTATGGAGTAGCTATGGTGCACTCAAGGATAGCCAGGCATATCAGTGAACATCTGTCTCTCTCTATAAGTGTCGGTAGGGCACCTTGTGAGAGTAACTCAGCTATTCTGTGATACATAGGAATAGTCTCTAATGTTGGAAAATACAATGAACCTGTCACGACTTCTGCCGAAGTCGGTCCCTCTACTTGTTCGGGCGGCGTTCGGCGGTCGACGTCACTGGTCTTCAAGCCATCGCCGCTCCACCTTTTATTTTCCATTTGTTTTGTCTTGGTTTCCTGCACACCTGGTTTACGTCTCCTCATAATTACTATGTGTATTTAGCCCTCTGTTCTCTCCATGTTTGTGTGGGGTATTGTTTATTGTCGAAGTTGGCACGCTTCCGGCTGGATGGCGCCACGTTTTATGTATACCTGTGTTTTGTGGCAGCCGGTACTTTGTACTTTGTTTGTGGCACTGTGTGCTGCCTTACTTGTTTTGGGCATTTGGTATTGGTGACGCTGTTGCGTTCTGGTCTTACTACTTGCCTCAGTAAAGTACTTCGTGTTCACTCATCTCTGCTCTCCTGCGCCTGACTTCTATGCACCAGCTACACCCACCATTGACAGAACCTCAATGTGTTAGGAACACCTCCATTTTGTGAGTTGGGAAACCTGATTAGAATTACAGCCACAGTACTGGGACAGAGCTGGCTGCAGTGTTGGCAGGGCTCTTTAATCAAGGTTTACATATTTTACTGACACACCTGTTCTACTTTGGCATGTGACAATGTCCAAAACCTCTTCTCTGCCACCATGTAGGCTATTGTTCTGTTCTGTGCCTTCGGGTTTTGTATAGATTTGATTAGATTACGCTCACACACATTGCTGTGTCACAGAGTTCAATGGAAGATGTCGCATGGACGTCTATATTACATGTCTGGCTTGAAGCCTGGCTGAAGAGAAAAAAACACATTCTGACTGCTTGTCTTGTCTTGTTGACAGTTTAAAAACAGAATTTATCCCACAAAACACTTCATAATTTAGACCACAGGTATGCATAAATCACATTCATTGCAGGGTCAAATAAACTAAAGATGATTGTTACGAATTCCCTGCAGGTGACTGTTATCAGCACCTCACAACTCTAAGCTCCACACTCCACTCCCCATCCCCCATGACCGGAGCCTGAGAATCTAGACTCTAGGGGGTAACAAAAACCTGCCCCTCAAACTCTCTCTGACCTGTATGACCTGTGTGACCTGTGCCCTGATAGATCGCAGATGGCATATGCAATCTATACAGTCCTTTCACATTTACTACTGCTATATTCTGTAAGATTCTGTATCTATGCATTTGTGCCCTGATGTATTCGTTCGGTATGTGTGTATTATTTACCTCTGTTTCTGTCCATTACATAACCATTACACTCTAAGAAAAAATGTGATATCTAGAACCTTAAAGGGTTCTTCAGCTGTCCCCATAGGAAAACCCTTTAAAGAACCCTTTTTGGTTTCAGGTAGAACCCTTTTGGGTTCCATGTAGAACCCTTTCTACAGAGGTTTCTACATGGAACCCAAAAACGGTTCTTCCTGGAACCAAAAGGGTTCTCCTATGGGGACAGCCGAAGAACCCTTTTGGAACCCTTTTTTCTAACAGTGTACCATTTCACGATCTTTCCCACTTTATGTGCATCCCCATATTAATCTTCCTCAGTGTGTTTAAATAAAGTTCCTGTGTGTTAACTCTTAGGCAGCTTTATTCCCCTCTAACAGGGGGCGATGCCATTGAGTCACAAACCAGTAAAATACTTGGAGCCGGATCACTGTCTTTCACTGATATACACTAATGTCATATGGGATATTCCTTATTCTACCTGCCCTTTCATGTTTCAGCCAGAAAACCACTATTAACGTGAGAGCCCTTTTCAAAAGATAAGAGCCAGGCTTTACAGGGTGAACCGTCACAAGGGTCATCAACTTGGAGAGAGAAAATGCAAAACAATAATGACACAGTTTCTCTTTTTATGTTTGTCGGGAATATGTATGACACTTGTATGAATTATATTTCCCTTTGAGTTGCTTGAATGGTTTAATTTGCTGTGAAGGACTGCCTCCAGCCTTTTGATGTGAGCACTAGCTGAAGTGAAAGACAGGTCGCCTCTGGCCTCAATTTGCACCTGAAAACACCTCTCCTCCTTTATTCCTCCCCTGTTGTTTATTAGGTCCTATTCTGTTCCATCTTTTCCTTGGAAACTCCCACACACACTCCTCCACTACACACACACACACACACTGCTTGACACACTGATCGAAACACACAATTACAGAGACACTGACACACCAACTCGCCCACACATTCCCAAATACTGGCCCCCTCCAAATATCAAATATGCTCCAGACAATGTGCCCGGCGAATGGAGCGAAAATGTAAATTACTTTCTTGTTCATTAATTATGCTATAAAAATGTAAATTGCTTCAGTGCCAAAAATGCTAATGGGACAGAGATAAAAGTCTCTCTTGTGCCAAAGGAGAATGTATAAAAGATTCATTTTCTCAGAGTGTATCTCTTCTTACCGGGGACCTTGCTAAAAAGAGACCTGTTCGTGGCTCCTGGTCTCTCCTCCATCCACCCTCACTGTGCAGGAGCAGACAGGCACTATTTCTCTGTACTCTCAGCTGCTCACATAGACAACCTGTTTAATTAGATATTGGCTATTAGAAACATTTGTCTTCACATCTTCCGTGCTCTCACTCATTTTGTGGATCTGAGCCTTGTGACTGACTCCCTTGATACTTCTTACTTCTGCTGTTCCTTTTCATTCCAACAATGGCATGGCAAGTCCCCTGACCCATCCCCATGGTAACCAGCTGACCTTTACTTATTGGTTGAGATGGGGGACAATTTAGAAGTGGAGAGATTTAGAGAGGAATTATATTATTCATGTCCATTTGATTCTATCTTTAGGAGAAACGTGAAAAGTGCCTCTGGGTAGGATGTGTGTTCAGGTTAGGGTTTATGTTAGTTTCTATAGCTACTTGTAAGGCTGGTGCATTGTCTTCCATCAGATAGCACGTTGATTCCATCTGCACGGATTGAGGGACGAGCATCGCGGAGAAGTGACGCCATCTGACATGAGACAATGTGGCTGGAGTGGTTTTGTGTGTACTCATACAGTGAATGAGAAGTTTGATATGATTACATTTGTATACGCGTTAACTAACAAGGAGTCCTGTTAGGAGACGGGCGGGATGGCGGTGCGTGGAAGGAAGGAAGCGCTGTGTTGTTATGTACTGTATGTGGAAGTGCTCATCTCTCTCACAGGAAACAGAACTATCAGCCTTGATGAGGCAAAGCAGCACAGTTTATTAGACACACAACATCAAGACACTGATTAAAAAAAGACGATGTGAATCTGAACTCCCATGTCAACCTGTTATAATGGCATGGGAAATATCAGAGGAACGGTACCAACTATAATGTCTCTGTGTTTCTTAATAAGGCCCTCTCAGGAGATTCAGTGGTTGTTGTGGGCTGGATGGGTTAGTATGGGGCAATATAGTTTGGGGCAAATTATGGATTTGAATAGAAACTCATGTATTGGCACGTGAGGTATAGACACTAATACCAAACTACTTTTTCATTAAGTTATGTATCTGAGTTTATTGTAATGCAGTTTCTTACTACAGTACTATGATAGTTTGTCAGAATGCATACCACTGTTGTTGAAAAGTAAGAAACTGTAAAACAATGCTACTGAGAAGTAATCGTTCTCAAAATAGAGCTGCTCTTGCTGTTCCATCTGACAAATAAGAACACCAGGGTCATATTTAACACACTTGCTTGAACACCAACGCAAATGTTACAGTTGACATGGTAATGAGCTTGGATGTCGGTGTCCAGGCGTTTCTATGGTCTCGAACTAACAATTCTACTCCTGCCTTTCAGAACCGTCCGTCTTCAACATACCACCGTGTTCCTCCTTTTCTATCTTTGTCTTCTCTGGGAAAAGATCAATGAAGGACACAGTGCACGGGAGGCCAGGCCCATGCTGAGGAGCTGTCGACGTGAAATAGGCCCTGGAAATAACATCACACTTATCAGACTCTCTGAACAATGGTCACAGGCAGAGGCTGATCAGGCCCTTCCTCATTGGACTCTGGGAGCCAAGATGGTGTGAGATTGCTTCTTGCCTGCGCCGATGCCGCCACTTCTCAGCATGGCTGACATGGACGTGAATCACATGGCCGTCCCCCAAAAGGTCACCTTTTGATAGGTGGGAACCGACCAGTCCTCCGCAACCACCTTCCACCCACCACCCCACCGCATCCTCTCCTCTATCCAGTCACACAGAGGAGGAACATTTTCTCTCTGATGCTGTGTGACCGTTTGTCTTCTGGCTCTGTGCGTGCGTGCGTGCATGCGTGCGTGCGTGCGTGCGTGCGTGCGTGCGTGCGTGTGTGTGAGTGAGTGAGTGAGTGAGTGAGTGAGTGAGTGAGTGAGTGAGTGAGTGAGTGAGTGAGTGTGTGTGAACTGTAACCACCCCCTGAAACTTGGCGAGAGGGTGTGATTAACATGGGTTGTTTGTCATGGTTGAGCCTGCGATGAGGGAGGGAGGGAGGGGTGTGGGTGAAGGTGGACTTCTGCTTGCAGAAGAGATTACTTTAGTTTGAAAACAGGCACCAGAGAAAGTGTTTGAAATGGCATTCAAAGGCAAAGAGGGATCTGATCAAATGTGTCAGTCATTAGCTCATCCCAGAGTAATTGTGGATGAATAGATGGCTGTGTTATTTTACTATATTGGTTTGAGATCTATTACTTAAATTGCAAATTAAAGAAGTAGAATCATGTAATAATTGTGAAACTAAGATGGAGAGAATGAGAGAAAAATAGATGAAGGTAAAAGAGAGTCTTATCCCAACCACTGAGCCGCTTATCCTGTGTGTCCCCTCCAAACCAAAAACAACCTTCTAACAACCACAATAAGATGACATTCCTGGTTCATTGCAGCCATTGAAATAACCAACACTCCTCCTGCTTTGATCTCATATACATTTACATTTACATTTAAGTCATTTGGCAGACGCTCTTATCCAGAGTGACTTACAAATTGGTGAATTCACCTTATGACATCCAGTGGAACAGCCACTTTACAATAGTGCATCTAAATCATTTAAGGGGGGGTGAGAAGGATTACTTTATCCTATCCTAGGTATTCCTTAAAGAGGTAAGGAACGTCCTCCATCTCCTGTAATTTGAAATTTGAATAATGTCCCCAAAATACTCAACTATCACACTTCACTCTTAATCTCTATCTAACAATGTCACCAAGCTTCTCAACACATAGAAACCTCATAATGCTCTGTGGTACAATCCCAATACAAGACACTTGGTTCATTCTGTGATCCTAGATCTATGATTGGATGGACAACATGTCATACCGAAAAAGCTTCCAGAAGAGGATGGAAGCTAGCCCAGACAGTGCTGTTGAAGTTACTGTAGACCTTCATTGTAAAACATTGTATTTTAACCAAATCTTTGGTGACATATTAATATATTTAGTATAGTTTTATCTAAAAATGATTTTGTTTTTATGTTTCACTATTTTTATTTATTTGAAATTTCACTGAGGATGATGGTCCTCCCCTTCCTCCTCTGAGGAGCCTCCACTGGTCTGCAGTGGACAGTAATATTTGATGTAGTGTATGTGTATATGTAGTACAATATATATATATATCCCTCACATGCGACTTAGAAGACTATGCAATTAGCTCATGAAAGGAATTATCTGATTCCATAACATACATATCAATATGCAAGAACTCTATAGTTGAGTTACAGTAATACGGAATTGGGAATGGAATTCTAAATACAAGTGTATTTAATTACTTTGTAAAATTAATTGATTCACATACATGCCATAAAGCTTAAGTTACAAAACATTAACAAGCATTACAAAGCATCATTTCAAGCATGGTTAGAGAGAGAGATAGACAAGAAATCCATGGTTTGTACCATGGCTCATGGGAGAGGGAAAGAGAAATAAAGAAAGAGAAAGAGAGAGAGTGTATTTCACCACAGCAGGACAGGAACATAAGAGAAAGAACAATGATTCTAAGACCCTTTAATAAGCATCTGAGTTGTTTGGATTAAAAAACTGAGTTGTTGACCTATAGTATTACAGTAAAGTAAACAATTAATGAACATGCACCTGTGGAACGATCGTTAAGACACTAACAGCTTACAGACGGTAGGCAATTAAGGTCACAGCTATGAAAACGTAGGACACTAAAGAGCCCTTTCTACTGACTCTGAAAAACACCAAAAGAAAGATGCCCAGGGTCCCTGCTCCTCTGTGTGAACGTGCCTTAGGCTTGCTGCAAGGAGGCATGAGGACTGCAGATGTGGCCAGGGCAATAAATTGCAATGTCTGTACTGTGAGATGCCTAAGACAGCGCTACACGGAGACAGGATGGACAGCTGACCATCCTCGCAGTGGCAAACCACGTGTAACAACATCTGCACAGGATCACTACACCCGAACATCACACCTGCGGGACAGGTACAGGATGGCAACAACTGCCCGAGTTACATCAGGAACACACAATCACTCCATCAGTGCTCAGATTGTGCGCAATATGATGACAGAGGCTGGACTGAGGGCTTGTCGGCCTGTTGTAAGGCAGGTCCTCACCAGACATCACCGGCCTCCAACATTGCCTATGGGCACTAACCCACCGTCACTGGACCAGACAGGTCTGGCAAAAAGTGCTCTTCACTGAAGAGTCACAGTTTTGTCTCACCAGGGGTGATGGTCGGATTCACGTTTATCGTCGAAGGAATGAACGTTACACCGAGGCCTGTACACTGGAGTGGGATTGATTTGAAGGTGGAGGGTCTGTTATGGTCTGGTTGCAGTATGTGTCATAGCATCATCGGACTGAACTTGTTGTCATGAAAGGCTATCTCAACGCTGTGCGTTACAGGGAAGACATCCTCCTCCCTCATGTGGTATTCTGCCTGCAGGCTCATCCTGACATGACCATCCATTATGACAATGCCACCAGCCATACTGCTCGTTCTGTGCGTGATTTCCTGCAAAACAGGAAGGTCAGTGTTCTGCAATGGCCAGCGAAGAGAACGGATCTCAATCCCATTGAGCATGTCTGAGACCTGTTGGATCAAAGGGTGAGGGCAAGGGCCATTCCATCCAGAAATGTCTGGGAACTTGCAGGTGCCTTGGTGAAAGAGTGGGGTAACATTGCAAAGCAAGAACGGGCAAATCTGATGCAGTCCATGAGGAGGAGATACACTGCAGTACTTAATGCAGCTGGTGGCCACACCAGATACTGACTGTTACTTTTGTTTTTGACCCCCCCCCCCTTTGTTCAGGGATGTCTGTGTCTATGGAACTTGTTCAGTTTATGTTTCAGTTGTTGAATTTTGTCATGTTCATACAAATCTTTACACATGTTAAGTTTGCTGAAAATAAACTCAGTTGACAGTGAGAGGATGCTACTTTTTAGTTTATAAATAACCTTTCTCAGTCTGAAAAGTTATTTGTACTTCCTTTTGAAGTACCACAGTTGTTTTAGGTTTTTATATCATTTATATAACCTCCCACACTGTTAAAATTAACTAAGGCGGTGTTTCACATCTACCTTCTACCGCATCTACCTTCTCACACGAATACCAGTGTTACCTCTGCTATAACTTACATAGTCCTAAACATTTTGATTGTAACATTATTTATAATCTCACAATGGGCCTGGCAACTATTGCCTATAACAAGTCCCAAAGTCTACCATATAGGAACAATTTTCATTTCACAGTCTTCTTTAAAATGTTACCAAAATATTGACTGTAATTATCCATCAATATTTATGCTACAAACCAATTAAACATGTAAAACTATTTGATTGAATGAGAGACACAGTCTAACAAAACATGATTTTTGTGTTTTAATGCTACCTTTTACATGCACTGAAACACTAAAAAGGGTTTTCACAACACTCTTAAAAACACAACAAAACCCTCTTAAAAAAACAATTACTCAGATTGAAGAACCACTTTGGGTGTTTCAGGGTGCTTCCATTTTGTTTTGAAATCAATTGTATCAGAACACTTACATTGCGTTTACATTCAAACACCCTCCAAACACCAGATCTCAGTTTAAGTGCACTATTTATGGTTTTACTACACGATGATAGTGTTTTGAGTCGTTCTATTTTAACAGTACAGAGTCCAGGAGGATAAATCCCTTGCCCACACAGAGAACTCCCTCACACTGTGAAGTGAACTCCCAGGCTGTTTCACCTTGTGTCTTTAGCGAAGGGTCTGTATTGAACCACAACATCAATGGAGATTGACTTTAGGATTAGTGACCCTCAGACAAACCCATCCTATTCTCAAATGTCTAACTACAATCCATTGTCTATCTATACAACTCATAGGCAATCCTGTTATAGTTTCATAACAATCCTCCTACTGGCCTTGTTTCTTTATTTTTAAGATAAGATGATAGAACAGTACTCAATCCACCTTGAATCGAAGGAGAATTTTGACCTTCATGAATGTATCAAGTACATAAGTACTTACTTATGTGCCCAGTGTCCTGTTTGTTTATTCATTCATCAGTGATCAGCTGAAGGAAGCGTATGCTTTAATAGGGCAGGTGATGGAAACTGTCTAAATAGTGTCAAAAACCCATTTTCCTCTTCCATGCTTTTCTCCTCATAACCACATCCTGTTAGTTGTGCCCTGGGCAGGGACGTGGTCCACTTGACTGTGATATACAACATGACAGGAGACCGGCCACGGCACCCCAGGTTAGTTTAGTACACTGACATCAGACTATGGATAGTACAGAGACTTTCTGTTCTGTGCTGTTTCTCTGCCTCTCACTATCCCTCCCACCCCACCACACCTCCACCAACCACCCGTCTCCATCTTTCACTTCTATTTTCCCCTTTTCTGTGTTCCTTCCCTCTGTCTGCGAGTCAGTCAGATCAAAGGTACATGCTCAGGGGATCTCTCATTGAGAAATGCCTCTGATTAGACGAGGCATCCTCCTCCATGTTGGATCTATCTCTTCTGTAATGGAGATGGAGTGCATGGAAACACTCGTCTGTACTCTGTACAGTCATCATATTACCATGGAAGTCGACATCAAAGAGGCACGTGCTACTGCAAGATATAACAGAAGGCCTTTCAGTTTTTGTGTAGTAGTTAGTGATTTTATAACTTTTGCTCTGTAACAAGTTTAAGGAGAGCCTTTGTGTGTGTGTGTGTGTGTGTGTGTGCGTGTGCGTGTGCGTGTGCGTGTGCGTGTGCGTGTGTGCGTGTGTGCGTGTGTGCGTGTGTGTGTGTGTGTGTGTGTGTGTGTGTGTGTTGGTTCGCCTAACTCCCCGTTCCACAAATCTAAATCCTTTAACTGAAAACAATCTGGTGTGGAGATAAAAGGGTTGCTAAGGTAACCAGCAGAACCGTCTCGTGCCTGCCAGCCATTGCAATGAATAAAATAAAGCAAACGCTGTGGTATAAAGTTGGAACTTTTTACATGTATAGCTCAATATTTAGCTGTTAGATCCAAGTAATTTAATTTGAATGAGAACAATAACTTATGTGTAGCTTAAAGTCAACGATTTCCCTTTATTGACACCAAACACTCCATAACCTATGTAATACAGACTCACTGAATGTAATACAGACTCACAGAACGTAATACAGACTCACTGAATGTAATACAGACTCACTGAATGTAATACAGACTCACTGAATGTAATACAGACTCACTGAATGTAATACAGACTCACTGACTGTAATACAGACTGAATTAGAAGATAGAAGTTGGGGTTGACTACACAGTATATCTTGGTCATTGCTAACTGTTATTGTCAAAGTGACTATGTATTTCTTTCAGTTGGTGCCTGAGGATATCATCATGTGACAAAACAGGTTGACAATGTGGGCAGAAACCATGTCATTTTAGAATGCAACTGCAAGCTTTTCCCTTTCAGATCACAACTATGGGAAAAATTGCATCAAGGCGGCACTGAGAATGCCTATACTGAATTTGTATCAGTCGGCATGGTGTCTGTCATGACAGTGAAACAGAAAAGTGGAGGTGTTTGAAATATATTCACATCACATCGACAACAATGAACAAACGAGAAGTAGAGCAGACTGTGCAACTAGGACATGCTGACCTTGAGAAAATAGTCTCAATCCTATCCCATCTAACTTCATCCAAAGCTTCAAATAGACTTTTCTATTTCTTAGTATCCAAAATGCCCACATTTGCATATACATTCATATGTCATGTTTTGATTGGTTTCAGTTAACTGATTTTCATTTTGGGGATAATGACAAGATGTCTTGTCTGGTAGGCACACATAGGAACTCAGATGAACTCACATGCCCGCCCGTCCGCCGGCGCGCACGCGCGCACACACACACACACACGCACGCGCACACACACACGCACACACACACACACACACACACACACACACACACACACACACACACACACACACACACACACACACACACACACACACACACACACACACACACACACACACACACACACACACACACACACACACACACACACACACAAGCAATATATGAGCACAGCTGCAGAGAGAGAGATAGCCACACACTGTGGGAGAGATCCCATAACTCCCCTGGCTGCCCAAACAGTTGAGTTGTGGAACAGACCAGACCCGTTTCTGATGACTGTTGGGTATAAAGTCTAGGGTCCTGTGCCACACAGATGACATGTAACATGCTACACTCAGAAAAAAAGGGTTCAAAACAGGTTCTTTGGATGTCCACATAGGATAACCCTTTTTGATTCCAGGTAGAACCGTTTTAGGTCCCATGTAGAACCCTCTGTGGAAAGGGTTTTACCTAATACCAAAAGAGTTTTACCTAATACCAAAAGAGTTCTACCTGGAACCAAAAAGGGTTCTTCAAAGGGTTATCTTATGGGGACAGCTGAAGAACCCATTAACCCTTACATGTAGAAAATGATATCTCAAACGTATATTTAACCACTTAATTTAAAATTCATAGTAATTAACAAAAAAAACTAAAAACATTAGTGTTTATCAGTAAAGTACTTTGGAATCCACCCTGTTACAATGTTCTAAGAGGAAGCTGTCAATAAAGCTTTTAAAAACAAACACGGCGGCACACATGGAGGATGTGTGAGCTATGACAACAGTGGTAATACAACGACTTTACGTGCACAAGAACATTTTGAATTTGATATAGATAATGGATCATGATAAAATCCATATAGCTTAACGCAAGGATTTGGAAATTGAACACAGTGAGTTTTTTAACAGACGTTCAACAATGCATCTAGCTTACAAATGTCACTAGCTAGTTAATGTGGCTGTCAGTGTCATGTCAAGAATGGATAGCTCGAGTCGCGATCTAACTTAGCTAGCTAGCTATGTTTCTTATTAATTCTTATTAACGGTATTCGTGATTCATTTCTTGAATAACTAACAAGCACATAAAACTATTATCTTACACAAATGCTAATGTGTTTACTCTATGTGAACTTGGAACAACGTGATTTGCATCGCCTGAATCTCAATTTGTATGCAAGGCTCTCCATGGTAAATATATGGCATTCACAAGGGTCAATGTAACCATAGAAACATCTCATCCTCCATCTCTCTCTCCTACACACTATCATATGCATAGACACAACGTTGTTTATGTTTCTTTCTCTCTATATATCTCTCTCTGCTCTAGCTGGAGGATAGTGTGTTTGTGGCATTCCACTGATGTCCCATAGAGACTATAGAGTAAGTAGCTAGGCTACAGCAGAGAAGATGTCTCTATCTATGGTTTGAGTGGGTGTTTGAGGAGAATGAATGCTGCTGACTGGTGAGCGAGCGACACTTACTCTACAGTCTGCAGACAATCATCATTTCAAATGTTTCAATATTATTGACATGGTTGTGCATGAAAGATACTGACATTTACTGTTTGTGCATTTAGTGATTTTTTTGTGTGTGATTTGTTTGTCATATTTGGAGGTACTAAACATTTAGTTGAATTCTCAAAGACAGATAGCTTATGTGAAACAACTCCTTCAAGTTATCCATATCAGTAGGCTTGCAGATTCATTGAGTGTGTCGTCACCTGTATAGATATGGATGAGCTAACTACCACTTGGCTATAGGCTCTTTCGAGAAGTTCCCAGGGGGTCCCTCCATAGGCACAGTCCACCAGCTCAGGGATATAGTCTAGCATACTGTATAAAGTGAGAACCACTCACTGTCTTCTATGGCAGTCTTGCAATGATGATTTAGTAACCAGGAAAATACCCTACTACTAGAGGCAGTTGCAAGGGGCAATTGTAGGTTGGCACGTCTGACCCACTTGTGTTACCAAGGGCCTTGACTTATATGCTGTGTGGGATGGAACACTTCTTGGTAAATATTTTCATGATGTGTCATGTCAGCAGCATCGGTGTCACTTGAGAGGCTATGTGTGTGTACTCTGTTCCCAAGGTTGTTATTATAATAATATAGGCTAAATCTATTTGAATTCAATCACTTTTTGACAGCATCCCTTTTGATTTAAATAATGTTCTATACTTGTTTGCCCGGCATGGAAGAAGTGGATGTGCAGTATCCAGATTTTCATATCGTCCTTCTCTCACCGTGGGATATACGTTTATTTTTAGATATATACAGTACCAATCAAAAGTTTGGATACAATTACTCATTCCATTTGTTTCTACATTTTCTACATTGTAGAATAATAGTGAAGACATCAAAACTATGAAATAACACATATGGAAATTTGGAGAAACCAAAATAGTGTTAAACAAATCAAAGTATGTTTTATATTTGAGATTCTTCAAACTAGGCACCCTTTGCCTTAATGACAGCTTTGCACACTCTTGGCATTGTGTCACACTCTGACCATTATTTGCGTTGTTTGTTTCTATGTTTTGTTTGGTCAGGGTGTGATATGAGTGGGCATTCTATGTTGCTTGTCTAGTTAGTCTGTTTCTATGTGTTTTGGCCTGATATGGTTCTCAATCAGAGGCAGGTGTTTGTCGTTGTCTCTGATTGGGAACCATATTTAGGTAGCCTGTTTTGTATTGTGGTTCATGGGTTATTGTCTATGTCTCGTTGCCTGTGTCTGCACTGTTGATATATAGCGTCTCGTTTGTTGTTTTGTAAGTTTGTTTCAGTGTTCTTTCTTCATTAAATATAGAACATGTATTCATATCACACACTCTGGTCTCCTCAATACATCGATCGTGACACATTGGGGTATGGGGTATGAAAAATGGGTCAACTTTGAGCACATTCGTGGACAAAAGGTCACTTTCTGAGCACTTCTACAATGGGCAAATATGTATGGAAGATTTAGTTGAAATCAAAAGGAGTGCTGTCAAAAAGTGATTGAATTCAAATGGATTTACCCTAAAAATATCTTCTTGGGTTACCTTGGTGACTGTGTGAATGTGTGTGCCTTTTTGCAGCAAAGTTTTTGCCTTATGTGATCTGATGCCTTCAGGTGTTATTGAACATCTATTACTGTGTTAATGAACAGGTATTACTCACCAGCTATTGTTCACCAGAATCAAACTCCAGACTGTTATTTTCATCCTGTTCCGAGCAGCCTATTTTCCTTAAGAATGGGTACAAGCTAACTGAGGCTTTGGCTGCAGCTACTGTGTGCTCTGCTGTCTTTTCTTGTGAGCAGAGCACTGACTAATAGAACTGTGGCCTTGTGTTGCCTAGGTAACAGAGGCATGCAGATGGCAGCGTACAATGTGTCTCTCTGCCCGCGTGACAGTGGCCTGTTCAGGTTGGGATTGGGCAGTCCCAGGTCCAGGGCTGACCGTGCCCTCATGGCCCCCCTTTCCCACCTCCTCTCCCCCTGCCCCAGAGTCGGGGCTCGGACCCTGTTTAGCGAGACAGGGGTCTGGGACATGGACTATAAAGCGGACACCAGACGCAGGGTGGAGTGCTGGTGGCACCCCCGTATCATGGAGCAGTGGTAGAGGGATATGCTGGAGGAGGTGAGTTGGCAGCAATTCTTAAGTTCTCTCTTTGCTTTATGTTGGCCCTTAGTAGAGGCTTCTGGGAAAGATTGTCAGATTAATATTTTAAAACACCCCTGGCTTTAGTTCCAATTATTATCTAGCCTAATATTAAACCATACTCTGGTCATTAAGCATCCTTCAGAATAACCATAGTCATCATGGGACATTAGTACCTGGCCCTGTTGCCATGTTTATATATGTGTGTGTCTGTCTGGTTGAACCCTGTTTAGTGTTCCCTTTGGGAGACCTTCTGCTTTGCATAGACTCTAAAACATTCATTAAATCATTAACTTACTGTCTAATATTCTTGACTCATAGGTGTAATATACTTAGTAATGAAGTAACCTATTCACAGTCTCCTGTTTGTCCGTCTCTGTTTTTGGTTACTGTTGTCATGACCATCCTCCAAGGCGAGTAGTACTGTAGCTGACCCTGATATCCAACCTTGTGTTACGACATTGTTACAAACCCACAATGTGTCCTGATTCAGCCCAACTTTTCCACACAAAAGTATTCAGACCATCAATGAGCTCCTTCAAGATATTTTAAACTGTTGTCTTTGCCTATATAAAGGTTGTTTAGTCAGTCTGAGCTCATTGAGTTATTCAGGCCCCTCTTGGCCTTGGGTGATTCATACAGAGTGAAGTCCAAAATGCCAACCTATTTCCTATTTATTGCGCAGGTTGACATTTATTGTCATGGCTATTTTGTAAAAACGTATGAAAACAAAAATGTGCTTTTTGTTCCTAATTTAGGGTTAGGCATTAGGATTAGCCGTGTGGGTGAGGTTCGGGTAAAGATTAAGTGTAAAATCTGATTTTATGACTTTGTGTGGCAGTGCCAGCTAGTTACCACTATGCGGAGCTGCCTCCAGAACAAGATTCATGATGAAAAACGCAGTACTTTTGACCATGGACTGTAGGAAATAGGGTGCCATTCAGAATGCAGGCTGTGTGTAGTCCAGATAGCCCCTCACTCTGCCATCTATCTGGTCTGGCTGGCCTTTCTCAAAGACACTGGGAATCATTAAAGAACTGCTGCCTCACACACTCTGGAAACCTGCTGCAGCTGCACTCAGACATACAGACTAGGGTTACAAAGGGTCAGAAACTTTCTGGGAAATTTCCAGAAATGTTCCATGGGAAGTTAAGTCTGGGAATTTGGGGAATTTTGCTTAAATTCATTAAAAAAAGTTAGATTATATCAGTCAACCGTTTTTTTGTGGGATACACATAAGGCAATTATAGGTCTTGTGGCATATTTTGGTTAAACTATCCCCAATTCAATGGAATTGCAACCCTCTACATGCACAGTGCATTCTTCCATCACGTGCAGAGCACTTTTCTATCACATGTACAGTCGTGGCCAAAAGTTTTGAGAATGACACCAATATTAATTTTCACAAGGTTTGCTGCCTCAGTTTGTATGATGGCAATTTGCATATACTCCAGAATGTTATGAAGAGTGATCAGGTGAATTTGCAATTAATTGCAAAGTCCCTCCTTGCCATGCAATTGAACTGAATCCCCCAAAAACATTTCCACTGCATTTCAGCCCTGCCACAAAAAGACCATCTAACATCATGTCAGTGATTCTCTCGTTAACACAGGTGTGAGTGTTGACAAGGATAAAGCTGGAAATCACTCTGTCATGCTGATTGAGTTCAAATAACAGACTGGAAGCTTCAAAAGGAGTGTGGTGCTTGGAATCATTGTTCTTCCTCTGTCAACCATGGTTACCTGCAAGGAAACACGTGCCATCATCATTGCTTTACACAAAAAGGGCTTCACCGGCAAGGATTTTGCTGCCAGTAAGATTGCACCTAAATCAACCATTTATTGGATCATGAAGAACTTCAAGGAGAGCGGTTCAATTGTTGTGAAGAAGGCTTCTGGGCGCCCAAGAAAGTCCAGCAAGTGCCAGGACCGAGTTGATTCAGCTGCGGTATCGGGGCACCCCCAGTACAGAGCTTGCTCAGGAATGGCAGCAGGCAGATGTGAGTGC
Organism: Oncorhynchus masou masou; assembly: GCF_036934945.1. Taxonomy (NCBI): domain Eukaryota; kingdom Metazoa; phylum Chordata; class Actinopteri; order Salmoniformes; family Salmonidae; genus Oncorhynchus; species Oncorhynchus masou. The sequence continues at coordinate 69,569,341 of NC_088240.1, forward strand.
ATCTGCATGCACAGTGAGACGAAGACTTTTGGAGGATGGCCTCATATCAAGAAGGGCAGCAAAGAAGCCACTTCTCTCCAGAAAAAACATCAGGGACAGACTGATATTCTGCAAAAGGTACAGGGATTGGACTGCTGAGGACTGGGGTAAAGTCATTTTCTCTGGTGAATCCCCTTTCCGATTGTTTGGGGCATCCGGAAAAAAGCTTGTCCGGAGAAGACCAGGTGAGCGCTACCATCACTCCTGTGTCATGCCAACAGTAAAGCATCCTGAGACCATTCATGTGGGGTTGCTTCTCAGCCAAGGGAGTGGGCTCACTCACAATTTTGCCTAAGAACACAGCCATGAATAAAGAATGGTACCAACACATCCTCCGAGAGCAACTTCTCCCAACCATCCAGGAACAGTTTTGTGATGAACAATGCCTTTTCCAGCATGATGGAGCACCTTGCCATAAGGCAAAAGTGATAACTAGGTGCCTTGGGGGAACAAGCCATCCAGGACACCTACACCACCCGATGTTACAGGAAGGCCATAAAGATCATCAAGGACAACAACCACCCGAGCCACTGCCTGTTGACCCTGCTATCATCCAGAAGGCGAGGTCAGTACAGGTGCATCAAAGCAGGGCCCGAGAGACTGAAAAACAGCTTCTATCTCAAGGCCATCAGACTGTTAAACAGCCACCACTAACATTGAATGGCTGCTGCCAACATACTTACTCAACTCCGGCCACTTTAATAATGGAAATTGATGTATCACTAGCCATTTTAAACAATGCCACTTAATACACTGCTCAAAGAAATAAAGGAACACTAAAATAACACATCCTAGATCTGAATGAATGAAATATTCTTATTAAATACTTTTTTATTTACATAGCTGAATTTGCTGACAACAAAATCATACAAAAAGTATCAATGGAAATCAAATTTATCAACCCATGAAGGTCTGGATTTGGAGTCACACTCAAAATTCAAGTGGAAAACCACACTACAGGTTGATCCAACTTTGATGTAATGTCTTTAAAACAAGTCAAAATGAGGCTCAGTAGTGTGTGTGGCCTCCACGTGCCTGTATGATCTCCCTACAACGCCTGGGCATTCTCCTGATGAGGTGGCGGATGGTCTCCTGAGGGATCTCCTCCCAGACCTGGACTAAAGCATCCGCCAACTCCTGGACAGTCTATGGTGCAACGTGGTGTTGGTGGATGGAGCGAGACATGATGTCCCAGATGTGCTCAATTGGATTCAGGTCTGGGGAAAGGGCGGGCCAGTCCATAGCATCAATGCCTTCCTCTTGCAGGAACTGCTGACACACTCCAGCCACATGAGGTCTAGCATTGTCTTGCATTAGGAGGAATCCAGGGCCAACCGCACCAGCATATGGTCTCACAAGGGGTCTGAGGATCTCATCTCGGTACCTAATGGCAGTCAGGCTACCTCTGGCGAGCACATGGAAGGCTGTGTGGCCCCCCAAAGAAATGCCACCCCACACCATGACTGACCCACCGCCAAACCGGTCATGCTGGAGGATGTTGCAGGCAGCAGAACGTTCTCCACGGCGTCTCCAGACTGTCACGTCTGTCACATGTGCTCAGTGTGAACCTGCTTTTATCTGTGAAGAGCACAGGGCGCCAGTGGCGAATTTGCCAATCTTGGTGTTCTCTTCAAATGCCAAACGTCCTGCACGGTGTTGGGCTGTATGCACAACCCCCACCTGTGGACGTCGGGCCCTCATACCACCCACATGGAGTCTGTTTCTGACCGTTTGAGCAGACACATGCACATTTGTGGCCTGCTGGAGGTCATTTTGCAGGGCTCTGGCAGTGCTCCTCCTGCTCCTCCTTGCACAAAGGCGGCGGTAGAGGTCCTGCTGCTGGGTTGATGCCCTCCTACGGCCTCCTCCACGTCTCCTGATGTACTGGCCTGTCTCCTGGTAGCGCCTCCATGCTCTGGACACTACGCTGACAGACACAGCAAACCTTCTTGCCACAGCTCGCATTGATGTGCCATCCTGGATGAGCTGCACTACCTGAGCCACTTGTGTGGGTTGTAGACTCCGTCTCATGCTATCACTAGAGTGAAAGCACCGCCAGCATTCAAAAGTGACCAAAACATCAGCCAGGAAGCATAGGAACTGAGAAGTGGTCTGTGGTTATCACCTGCAGAACCACTCCTTTATTGGGGGGGTCTTGCTAATTTCCTATAATTTCCACCTGTTGTCTATTCCATTTCCACAACAGCATGTGAAATGTATTGTCAATCAGTGTTGCTTCCTAAGTGGACAGTTTGATTTCACAGAAGTGTGATTGACTTGGAGTTACATTGTGTTGTTTAAGTGTTCCCTTTATTTTTTTGAGCAATGTATAATGTTTACATACCCTACATTACCAATCTCATATGTATATACTGTACTCGATACCATCTACTGCATCTTGCCTATGCCGTTCTGTACCATCACTCATTCATATATCTTTATGTACATATTTCTTATCCCTTTACACTTGTGTGTGTATAAGGTAGTAGTTGTGGAATTGTTAGGTTAGATTACTTGTTATTTATTACTGCATTGTCAGAACTAGAAGCACAAGCATTTCGCTACACTCACATTAACATCTGCTAACCATGTGTATGTGACAAATAAAATTTGATTTGATTTGAGTACAAAATTCACCCAACTTATTGTGGGAAGCTTGTTGAAGGCTTGTTGAAATAAATCATTCTCTCAAATAATTTTCAGACATTTCACATTCTTAAAATGAAGTGGTAATCCGAACTGTGCGAATTACCTAAGTGCTCTTAGCCACAAGACCCCTTTTCAGTGGGACTACCTACGCATGGCACATTATCAGACATGATTACGGCATAAAAGGGTTTCATGTCAAAACAATGACTCTTTCAGTTGGTGAGCCCCTCTAAGACATCTGCCTTTAAGTGTTTCTGCAGGGGTAAAACAGGGAGGGATGCTCCCACTATCCATGTTGATAACTCTCCACCTCATAGAAAAGTGTGAAAAATGTGTGTTGGTGTTTTAAGAGAGATGATGATCACACCGTTGGTGTCCTACAAACCACTGGTGACAAATGACTCCACAGAGACACCATTCGGATTTGTCACTGTGTCCCCTAATGCAGCCAGTCACCCACAGCTTGAAATGGTTACTAAAGAATTCACTGTGACCCTCACTCATCTCACTCTTTCTCTCTTTTCTTCTCTCTTTCTTCATCCTCCCCTCCCCCCTCTCTCTCTCCCTCCTCTCTTACCCTCCCTCCCTCTGTATACTGTTCTAAACTATTACTCCAGCCATTCTTCTCTTCATCACAATAACAACCCACTCCCCCTCAGCGAGACGGACAGCGCCTCTTTGGTGTGTGTTGTGTTGTAGGCCCTCCTCTCTCAGGCTACGTTCCAAATGGCACCAGATTCCCTTTTATAGGGGATTTTTTTTTTTTACCAGGGTCCATAGGGCTCTGGTCCAAAGCAGTGCAATATATAGGGAATAGGGTGCCATTTTGGATGAGTCCTCAGGGGTTGATTTAATGGAGCCTGACAAAGTGCTGTCAGTGTTGTGTGAGTGTAGCACAACGGGCCTGTCATTGTTTTGTAAGCAGCAGGGTTTTGTTCCCTCCCACTCAGAGAGAGATGGATAGGGGTTGGAGAGAGACTGAGGTTCAGGAGAAGCAAAGAGGAGACTGAGGAGTAGAGTAATTATGAGCACTATCGCCTGGGTCGTGTTCATATTGAAGCAGGGAGGGACTGGTGCAATAACACATTTTTGTTTTCCGTTGCATGCCCTAATGAACACAACCCTGATGTTTCATCCATCACACTTGAGTCAATAAGCCCTCAGGGTTTACTAATCCATTAACAACCTGCTGTATGTCATGCAGCTGTGACTGTGACTGAATATATCTGCAGGTGTGTTTTTTGTGTATTTGCTGCTCATAGCTTTGCCCAGCTGGTTGTTTACTGAGCAAATGCCCTCATCCACTCAAAGGGTCACAGTGTTGGCTACATTTCTGTCTTCATATGGACTTTATTTTTGTTAGCAGGTAGGCTGCATCTGAGCTACCAGCAGTAGGGCTGTAATGCTGTCTTCCTAACCACTTTTATTTCAGCTGTCGTATGGACCGTCATGGATAGACAGCTACACGCTGCTGCCCAAGGGGATATTTGTCTGTCAGCATCTGTCAGAGAGAAAGATAATCCATTTACTCTGTCCACACACACAAACATGCGAGCACAGACACACCAGAGAGAGAACAAGTTGTCTTCAACTAGTTCAGTCATTCAACGGGATTACACTTGTAGAGACAAAATCCCTTCCCTGCAGCCTAGTTGTGGTGTGATGTTTAGTGGTTATACTGCCTGTGGCTCTGCTCTGCTTTCAGCCTGCAGCTCGTCTCTTCACAGATGGAACCAGAGCTTTTGGGATTTGTGTGTGGGTGGACACACATACACTTTAGCATAGCCGTGCCAGTGTGTTGCCCAAAATCAGCCCCCTCCCCTGTGACTCCTGTCTGTCAGGCTGTCCTGCTGGCCTGGATGGACAAGTCACTCCCTAATATACATCTAAGTCTTCCACTCTGTGGACAGGTTTCTCTCTTAGCTCCTTCTCTATCCATAGGTTATCCATAGGTTAAATGTAGGCAATACAGTCGTAGTGGGAGAGTTAGAGACTTGACTTTGGCCCTGGGGTTGTTGTGGAGCATTGACTGTTAAAAAGTAGTTTTCCTCTGACAGTCTCTTTGGGCTGATGTAACTTTGAGAAATGAACCGAGGCAGACAGCCTGACCCTGTCCGTCAGGAGTTCTTCTCTTCTCGACAACAGATCAGCTAAAGGTCCTCCTCACTACATTAGATAATGGGCACATTTAAACTGATAAAACGGCGTATTAACACGGCAAGCACATCTATTTTAATGACCGTAGGGACTTCTTTATATTTCTACATCTACAGGTACTCATTTCTCTCGTCAATGTCTGTATATTTTACCTCGGCACGAAGGCGCTCACTTAGACTGATATCTTCCAGCACTCGGCTTTACAAATTAGGCCCAGGCAGTTACCAAGGATACCGATTTTTGTCTGAAACGTCAGACTCGTTAGTTGATGCACACTGCTCTCCTCTCCTGTCCCCCTCACCTCTCTCTCTTTCCACTTCTCTTCCATTCTCTTCTCCACTCCTCCCTTTATTGCCTCTCCTCCGTTTTCTTTCTCTTCAGTAAGAGAAAGCGAAGCGTGAAGAAGGAATAGAGAAGGGTGAAAGGAGGTTATCAATTCTTAATAGTGTTGTGAGAAGCGGGGGGAAGGAGTGAGACACTGGTATGAAGAAGTGGAAGTAAGTGAGAAAACACATTATGAGGAGGAGAAGGGTGGGACTGACTGACTGCCAGCAAGCAAAAGCTGGAAGCCTGTGGAAACCGCTGATCACGTCTGTCAGTGCTGCAAAGTACAGTGCCTTTCAACCCCAATTCTAGTGTGAATGAAATATAGATTATGATGATGATGAACACAGAGAGGCCTTGGTTCCTATGACCATCCTCCATTTAACACATCCAATCAGACCAGCGCCGGTATGTTCCCTGTATAACTCACATTACAACATTAGGCCTTTATGGGCCTGTGCACAGCCACTCTACATGCATTAGATGTTATGTTCCCTCACCTCTCTGCCTTACACTCTGGTTGGGTTTAACAGCTTATACGTATATTACATGCCTTCTGGCATCGAACAGAGAGCTATAGCTGTGTTAGTAATTGCCCGGCCTAAGGGGACAAATCAAGTATTTTAAATTGAATTGAACTGTTGTCTTGGGGGCTGTGTGTAACGTGTAGAAACCCAATGGGCAGGGAAGAACAGCCAGGTGTGATATGTAACTGATTTCTGTGTTACTGTTATTAGGTGCTAAACCCAATGGGCTGGGATGCTATGGACTCCCAGCAGAGAACGCTGCCATCGAGAGAGGCCTTGACCCGGAGGAATGGACGAAGAGGTACAATACAAGATACGACACAAACACCTCTCTCTCTCTCTCTCTCTCTCTCGCTCTCATTCCCCCTAACGTCCTCCTCTCCCCTGTCTGTCTCCGTCCCCAGTAATATCCAGTCCATGCGGGAGCAGCTCGACAGCCTAGGGCTCTGGTTTAATTGGGACAAGGTGAGTAATGGGAGGAGCTGAGCACCACCTCCAACCTTCCGGTGGGAGGCTCTGTGTGGGTTGATTACACTTTTCTCTCGTGTGTGTGTGTGTATGAATCATCTTGTGGATCCCTCTGCTTCCCTCTCCTCTGACCAGGAGGTGACCACCTGCCTGCCAGACTATTACAGGTGGACCCAGTGGCTGTTCGTCAAGCTCGGCCTATCAGAAAGAGGTAGGTTCGGGGTCCTTGAGTCTGAGTCTGTCCAATCCTTGTCATAGGCTGTCTCAATATTCCAAAGTGGTTTCCTCTCTTCATCTCCTTTCCATCTCTGCTGACGGGGAGATGACGACACTTTGAACTAATGTGATGCAGTCATGCCCCTGGTATTGTCATAGGCTGTGTGTAGAGCTCCAGGGAGGCAGGATGAGGGAGACACACCCCAGGAGGATGACTCTCAGGCAGGCAACAGAGGCTCAGTGGCCTGGGGAACAGTCTTCAGTAACTATGGAGCCTCCTTTGGCTTTGTGAGGAAAACACATTTTGTATAGTAGATTACAGACAATCAGAAAATCTGTGCTGTAGTGGAGAGGTCATGTAGTTTAATCAGATGCAAGGTATTTTGGCACTCGTATCAGTAGACATCTTTCTCTGATTCGATCAGCTCCTGTGATGTTGGCTTATGTCTGTCTTTGTGTCTGTGTGTAGTTGTAGTAATTGTAATCTGTGCATGTGTGGGTTCCAGGCGGTGGTGAACTGGGACCCTGTGGACCAGACGGTGTTGACTGATGAGCAGGTGGATGACAGTGGATGCTCCTGGAGGTCTGGAGCTCTGGTGGAGCAGAAATTACTCAGGCAGTGGTTCATTAAGACCACCAACTACGCCAAGGTAGGTGTGTGCGTCTCGTGCGCATGGAGGGTGTATTGGGGATAAGCCCGTCAAGGGTCAAAGGGCATCCTATCACATCAATCTCACCACCTGCGACTTTTGGCATAATCTGATTGGCTGGCTACATTAGAGGCTGTGTGAGAATGGCAGGGGGGGGGGGGGGCATGGCAGCCGCTTCAGCCCTGGCTGTGGAACAAACCTGGGCTCAAGTAGGATCTGTTTTATTTCAAATACTTTAGCTGTGATTGAGTCATCTTACCTGGCACAATGGAACCATTGGAATAGCTTCAAAAGTGCAAACTGCAAAGCCCACCCATCTGGCATGTTAGACTGGGTCAATCAAATGCTCAGAGTATTTGAAAGACAATAAATACTACTTGAACCCAGCCCTGGCTGTGTAATCAACAGCCTGCTGAGGGTGTCATTCCTAGGCTGGCCTCGCCGGTCCTGGCCAGTCTGACTGATGAGAAACCTCCATGTCTCCAGCAGCAGGGTCTCATAATCACTACCAGCCACTACCAGCTATGCTCTGGGTTGAAATGACCCTCTCTGGAGATTTATTCCACCCATGGGTTAGGCGGCACACTGACAGGCTGAAGAGTGTGAACACATGCAATCACTCACACACACACACAGGCAGCTTGAACCTGTGCACATGGAGTGAGAGTAACTGAAGTTGCACTGATTCAAACTTCTCCAGGTGAGGAATGGTTGGTACTGAGAGGCTGTGCGTGGAAGCCTTCCAAACTTCTCTGATTGGTGGGCCAGAAGGTCAGGTTCCCTATGCTGCTAGAGCCTTGATTGGTAAGAGTTGCTTGATGTGTGCATGCTGGTAACATTTCCCGTTTCCCCACTTCCCCTGGTAAAGACATACTCACGCATTAACCAGCAGGCTTCAGCAGTATGAACCTGTCACTAGGGTTGTAAATGGGTCTGAGTTTTTCCATGGGAAGTTAAGCCCGGGAATTTTGCTTAAATTTAAAAAAAATAAAAAATTAGCTTTGCTTTTTTGTGGGATACACAAGGCAATTCTTGGTCTCATGGCATATTTTGGTTAAACCATCCCCAGTTCAGTGGAATTGCAACCCTCTGCATGCACAGTGCATTCTACCATCACATGTGCACTGCACTCTTCTATCACATGTACAGCTGATTCTTAAGATCTTGCACACTAATGAGATGCTATTGAGCACACACTACTACACTGTCTGAGCCAAGGACTACATGCTTTCTGGTAAGTTTTGATTACAATACTGGGTGGCGTGAATATATTTTATATGACATACATGATATTTTGTTAACGAGTAAATAGTAGAGTGCAGTCATTTCTAACTTGTTAACAATTTCTGCTAGTTAGTTTTTGCTACCGTGTGGGTTTTAGCTTGCTTGAGCCTGCTAACTGAGGAGTGTTAATTCATCTGTTTCCATACATGTTTCATTTTAAAACATGTATCTTACAAAGGAGTTGTTTAATCTAACTATTTATCTGTACATGGAATTGTATTTTATTTATTTTTTTACAAATGTTTTTCTAATCTTTACAGGAAAATGCCACGGGCACTATCTGATGTGTGGAGACAGTTCACTGCAGCGAATGTAGAAGGAAAAGCTGTGTACATTTGCAAATACTGGGCCAAATCCTATGTGAAGAATGCAACAAAGATGAAGAATAATCTGGCCAAGTGCATAAAATTCCCTCAGCACTCACAACAAGCAACAGTCCATCTACTTCTATTCGAGGTGAAAATGATAAATCAGACCCCTTATTAGCAACAGCTCATGGTCCTCCTGGAATCAGAAGTTTTTGTTGTTGTTTGAATTTTAACCCTTTTTTTCTCCCCAATTTCACAGTATCCAATTGTTAGTAGCTACTATCTTGTCTCATCGCTACAATTCCCATACTGGCTCAGGAGAGACGAATGTTGAAAGTCATGCGTCCTCCTCCGGACTGCTTCTTAACACAGTGCGCATCGAACCCGGAAGCCAGCCGCACCAATGTGTCAGAGGAAACACTGTACACAGGAGTTGCTGGTGCGCAATGAGACAAGGATATCCCTACTGGCCAAACCCTCCCTAACCTGGACGACGCTAGGCCAATTGTGCGTCGCTCCACGGACCTCCCGGTCGCGGCCGGTTATGACAGAGCCTGGGCGCGAACCCAGAGTCTCTGGTGGCACAGCTGGCGCTGCAGTACAGCGCCCTTAACCACTGCGCCACCCAGGTGGCTGGAATCAGAAGTTTTTTTAACGTAATGGAGTAACGTAGTCAGAGAAATGCTGATTAATGTCTTGCTCAAGCTGTGTATGCAAATGGTTCACCTCTGTTGCTCACAGGCAATGTGTATTGAAAGAGATTTCTGAATGGTCTTCGCCCAGCATACAACCCTCCAACCAGACATGCTTTATCTACTCAAGGAGTAGGAGTCTCTCCAAGAAATGGTCCATATCACAGTCTGCCGATATGGACAGCCCCATCAAGAGGATCCTCCTGGATGATGTATTTTGGGAGTGAGTGGTAAGCAGCTTGAAACTCCTGAAACCTATAGCAGTAGCCATTGCATGGATTGAGGGAGACAATGCCATCCTGTCTGATGTTCAGACTAAGAGAAGAAATCCATACTGCCCTACCCACTTCACTGTTGCTCTAAGCAGAGGAAACTGCAGTTCTGAAATACATCAAAAAGCGTGAAGACTTCTGCCTGAAGTCCATACACGCAGCAGCATACATGTTGGACCCCAAGTATGCTGGCAAGAGCATCCTGTCTGGTGCAGAGATCAACAAGGCCTATGGTGTCATCACTACTGTGTCTCGCCACCTTGGCCTGGATGAGGGCAAGGTTCTTGGCAGTCTGGCGAAGTTCACTTCCAAGCAAGGGCTTTGGGATGGAGATACAATATGGCAGTCGTGCCAACATATCTCATCAGCCACCTGGTCATAGGGAGTTTGTGGATCTGAGGCTCTTTCCCCTGCTGCCTCCATCCTCCTCCAAATCCCATCAACATCAGCCGCCTCAGAGTGCAACTGGTCCTTGTTTGGGAACACACACACCAGAGCACGCAACAGGCTGATCAATACAAGGGTTGAAAAATTGGTGGCCATCTGGGAAAATTTGAAGCTTTTTGAGCCTGACCATGAGCCATCCTCAACAAGGTTGGAAAGTGACAGTGAAGATGAGGTCTCAGAGCCTGATGTTAAAGAGGTGGACATTGAGGAGGTCCAGGGAGAAGACATGGAAGCCTGAGAGGATGATGGCAGGTAGCCTAGTGGTTAGAGCGTTGTGCCAGGTTGCTAGATTGGTTGCTAGATCAAATCCCTGAGCTGTCAAGGTAAAAATCTGTCGTCCTGCCCCTGAACAAGGCAGTTAACCCACTGTTCCTGGCCCGTCATTGTAAATAAGAATTTGTTCTTAATTGATTTGCCTAGTTAAAGGTTAAATAAAAAAACAACCAAAGCTTTTGTTTCTAGACTATCATTTTACAGATGTATGTTGAAAAGGTTTTTGGGAAATGCGATTTATCATTGGAGATCAATATTCCCTTTATTTTGTTGTTCAGTGAAATCATCCCATGTGAACAGAACTCGTTTCATTAAATTTTAATTCATAACTAAATAGTTTTTTTTAAATTTAAATTGGAATAATTTGCAGTTATGTCTACTTAAAATAAGTTAAAAGGTTTATGTTTCTGTCTCCATATGGTATGGTAAATATATCCTATGCAAAAAAACATCTACATTTAAATGGTATTAATATTAATTTGTATATATTTCCATTAATTCCCATATAGTCCCGTTATTTCCCATATATTCCTTTTAATTCCCACGGAAAGTTTCCACCTCTGAATATTCCCCAAAATGTGCAACCTTACCTGTCACTGCACTTTACATCTGAGATTCACACACACACACACGATGAACACAATTAATACTTACATTGACAATAGATGTTTTCTATTTCGTGCATAATCACACACACTGATGGACTCTCATTTGAACACATCACACTGTAGTGTCTTGTATATCAACAACATGGCATTCACTTCAATTACCAGCCTCACACAGGCTACACATACATTCATCATTTTACACAGGCATACAAACATACACACTCTATTAAGCTTTGTTAGATTGTTCCATAGGCAGCCTCAGATATATTCACATGCATGTGTTAAGGTGATCAAATATTTAATGTATGAACGCATGTAGGAGAGATGCTACAAAAGATGCAGGGAAACACACTCGCACGCACCCACACGGACATTGACACGGACACACAAGAAAACCTTAGCCACCCTCACTTTATTGATCTAGAATTTTACGGCTTTACTGGGTTGCCATGGCAACCCTTGGAATTGACCCAGCCTTAGGCCTACATCTCTGGTTAAACCTGAGGGTATATGTGGCTCCAATGATGTTTCTTTTCTGGAGACAAAGACACAATTTAGTTTAGTTTTTTTCTCTTCATCTCATGGTTTGAGCAGAGTACCACCTCACCTCCGTTCCCCTCAGCGGGCGTTTGTTCTTGGTGACATCGCTGTGACACTTCAAGGCGGGGTGTCTCAGACACCACAGCCTGCTGGCAGCCAGGCTGTATGCTCTCACTGGCGTTGTTGCTAGGCTGCTTGACTGACACACAGACACCAGCATTTAGGGCAAGACACCAATCTCTTTCTCAGTCTCTCAGATTCTGTCTTTCTCTCTCTCTCTGATTGTCTCTCTCTCCATCCATGCTTTAGAAACGGTGAAATAACATTGATACACACTGCAATTACAATCATCCTTATCGCCATTGTTAGTTTAGGTTGTAATTGCTGTTATTGGTGTTATTACAGTTTGTTGGGTAGAGATCTCAGAGGGTGGCTTGGTAATGGGTTGTGACAGTGGGGGAGAAGTATATCAATTTGGTGCTGTTGCCTTTTTATATTCTCCATTCAGACAGAAGAGGAACGCAGCTGGGGCTTTCTGGCCTGCCCCTTTTTGTTATGCATAGCTTCCTTTTAAAAGTGTGTGTGTGTGTATGTGTGTGTGTGTGTGTGTGTGTGTCTCTCTCTTTCTCTCTACATCTGTATCTCCCTCTCATTATGAAACTGTTGAGTCATGAGCGATTGCTTTGCGATAAACGCAAAAGTAGGCCTTGTGGAGGTCAGGATTTCTAAAATCCCTCTTTGACTACATAATATGAGACGAGGTAGACTGTGGTATTGTGCCAGGAGATTGACTGAGCTTTGGAAGAGCCTCACGGGGTAAAGAGGAAAAGTTGATGATGTGCTGATCTGGGACTTGAACCCAGTGGGTGTTCCCCAAATGCACACAGTATCTTCATCTAACATTACAATATGATTTAACATCTCTAGGATATATTTAGCATCAATATGATAAATAAAAGAAAGTATGATGTATCTCTCTCTCCCAGCTCCTCCTGGACGCCCTGGCGGAGCTGCCAGAGTGGTACGGGTACAGAGTGGTAGATTGGAGACTGCACCGGCTGCTACTTCGACTTCCACCTCAAGGTTAGACTCACATCTTTCATCTGTTGCTTCTTGGTTTAGTTTAGACTACTTAGTTTTCCAGGTATAAACATTTTAAGGTATTCTAGGATTATCACTAGGATTAGCGCATAGATTCTCACCTGCTATATCATTCTCATTCAGCTAGCAGCACCAGTCATCCCTCTGCAACCAGCAATTTAATCAAACATAGTGACTGTGTTTATTTCCATTGAAATATCCAATGAACTTGTTGAAAGAGTATTGACATTCTAAAATGGTTTTGCTAAAAGCCTATTGTGATCTCCAGTCACCCCAGTCACAGAACTCCTTGCAGCAGACGGAGGAAATGTATTAGGTTGATGCCTTCCTTCCTTATTAAAATCGTAATCATATTTATGGTAAGGGGGGTTGTGACTCTTTCTCACTGTGTGTGTGTGTGTGTGTGTGTGTGTGTGTGTGTGTGTGTGTGTGTGTGTGTGTGTGTGTGTGTGTGTGTGTGTGTGTGTGTGTGTGTGTGAGTGAGGGGGAGGGGGGTTCGGTTCTCATAAATCAGTCAGATCCTGGCAGAGTGGGTAATTAAAATTAGTGCCATCGGTGGTTTTGTAGATGGGAAGCAGGAACCAGTCCCATTACATCTTTAACATTGTCAAGGGTGTTCTGTACTAAATGACTCCCAGAGTATCTGTATTATGATTCTGTATTTTTGGTGACAATTTAATGGGATTTCTGTCAGGCGATAGCATGTTAACGTATTAACGTTAAAACATGATCAATTGCTAAATATTGCATACAAACCTTGCTATGGTGTTTTCTTTTTTCTTACCAACTAGTGTTATGTTTGTTTTTTTTAACTCTCCTTTACCCTGATCAACAACAAATGTAGCCAAGTTACTGTCCTTCCATGTATTTATCCATAAACTGTGTGTGTGTCTCTCTATCCTTCCCTCCATGAAGGTGAATGGGGAGGAGACAGGGGAGACTCTAGCAGGCTACACCTCCAGCCCAGAGGCAGTGTTTGGGGCTGCCTACCTGTCCATTGTCCCCTCCCACAGACTGCTGCATGGTACCAGCCCAGTCCACTCAGCTCTGGAGAGAGTCCTGCAGACAGGCAGAGGTAGGAAGGAACCACTGTCCAGACCTGGTAGTCTGTGATCATTTTTAAGTGCTGATGTAATCTAAAGTGGCTTACAATAAATATTTAGTATATGTGGCCCGTTGTAACTCTGTCAGAGCAATGGCACATTTTACTGAACAAAAATATAAACTCAACATGCAACAATTTCAAAGATTTTACTGATTTACAGTTCAAATAAGGAAATCAGTCAATTGTAATACATTTAATAGGCCCTATTTTATGGATTTCACATGACTGGGAATACAGATATGCATCTGTTGGTCACAGATACATTAAAATGGGCCTCTGGATCACTTCATGGTATTTCTATGCATTCAAATGGCCATTTATTGGGATTCCCCTGAATCGCTCTCTTTATCTATCTCTTTCTCTCGCTTTCCCTCTCTCTCTCTTTCTCACTCCCCCAACTATGTCACTCTCTTTCACTGTCTATTCTCCCTCTCTCTCTCTCTCTCTCTCTCTCTCTCTCTCTCACACACACTATTCTCTCTCTCTATCTCACTCCCCCACATCTCTCACTCTTTTTCACTATCTTCTCTCTGTCTCTGTCTCTCTCTCTCTCTGTCTCTATCTGTGTGTGTGTGTGTTGATAATGAGGCACCAGGGGAGAAGTGCCGACTCCTGACCTTTGACCCCCAGACTGCCTGACAGAGGTCACAGCCCACAACCTATTTACCGGTCAGGAACTTCCCCTGGTGATCTCCAGCAAGCAGGAGTTTGAAAGTCATCTAGACACTGTCATCGGTACGTGGATGTGTGTGGGTTTGAACGTCCACATGGCTTGCACATACAGTATGTATTATTGGCCTCTGAGCTTTTGTTCGTCTCTCTGATTGAAATAATCAATTCTATTTATAAATCCCCTTTTACATCAGCCGATGTCACAAAGTGCTATACAGAAACCCAGCCTAAAACGGCAAGCAATACAGATGTAGAAGCATGGTGGCTTGGAAAATTTCATGAATCACATTCAGCCTTTCCCTGTGTCCTGTACATGTTTGTAGATGTCACTGTGCCGGTGTGTCCTTGAGCCTGCAGTGTGTCGCTGTCGTACACTGGGCGTTTGGCTGCTGTTGGAATGATGTAACTTTAACTCTCTAGAAGGGAGTTCCCTGCTTGGTGTTTTTCTCACTCCACGAGTCCACAAGGAGGGCAATACCCATGAGGAACTAGCCATATCCCAGCAACCCACGGCCCCCTCTTTTTTTTAGGCCCTTGAGACCCCGACTGAGTTGAAATTGGTCCAACTTACTGTTAATGGAATAATAGAATACACAAGGTGCAATTTTGAAATTTGGTTGTGCATCAGCAGTCACTCAATTAGCCCATGTCATAAAAAAAATGTAGGTTGGTAAGTTAGTCTAGCGACCAGCTACAGTGGGGCAAAAAAGTATTTAGTCAGCCACCAATTGTGCAAGTTCTCCCACTTAAAAAGATGAGAGAGGCCTGTAATTTTCATCATAGGTACACTTCAACTATGACAGACAAAATAAGAAAAAAATCACATTGTAGGATTTTTTATGAATTTATTTGCAAATTATGGTGGAAAATAAGTATTTGGTCACCTACAAACAAGCAAGATTTCTGGCTCTCACAGACCTGTAACTTATTCTTTAAGTGGCTCCTCTGTCCTCCACTCGTTACCTGTATTAATGGCACCTGTTTGAACTTGTTATCAAGTATAAAAGACACCTGTCCACAACCTCAAACAGTCATACTCCAAACTCCACTATGGCCAAGACCAAAGAGCTGTCAAAGATCACCAGAAACAAAATTGTAGACCTGCACCAGGCTGGGAAGACTGAATCTGCAATAGGTAAGCAGCTTGGTTTGAAGAAATAAACTGTGGGAGCAATTATTAGGAAATGGAAGACATACAAGACCACTGATAATCTCCCTTGATCTGGGGCCCCACGCAAGATCTCACCCCGTGGGGTCAAAATGATCACAAGAACGGTGAGCAAAAACCCCAGAACCACACGGGGGGGACCTAGTGAATGACCTGCAGAGAGCTGGGACCAAAGTAACAAAGCCCCCTGCTTAAGCCAGTACATGTCCAGGCCCGTCTGAAGTTTGCTAGAAAGCATATGGATGATCCAGAAGAAGATTGGGAGAATGTCATATGGTCAGATGAAACCAAAATATAACTTTTTGGTAAAAACTCAACTCGTCGAGGACAAAGAATGCTGAGTTGCATCCAAAGAACACCATACCTACTATGAAGCATGGGGGTGGAAACATCATGCTTTGGGGCTGTTTTTCTGCAAAGGGACCAGGACGACTGATCCGTGTAAGGGAAAGAATGAATTGGGCAATGTATCGTGAGATTTTGAGTGAAATAAATAGTTGTTTTGTTTTCGTGAATTCGTGTCTGTTTGAGCTCATAAGCTGTCGTCCTGTTCTCTCTCCATCCATCCCCCTCTTCTGTGTAGTTCACAGGCCTCAGCAGGGAGGAGGCATTTGACTCCATTACCCAGAAGGCCAGAGAGAAAAGTGGGTGGCCACCTGACCAGCACCAAGCTCAGGGATTGGCTGATTTCCCGGCAGCGGTACTGGGGCACGCCCATCCCCATGGTGCATTGTGGGTCTTGTGGTCCTGTGGCGGCCCCTGAGGAGCAACTTCTAGTCACCCTCCCCAAACTACTGTCCCTCACGGGGAAGGGGGCATCCCCTCTGGAGCATGCTGATGATTGGATCAGCTGTACCTGTCCCAGGTGAGAACACACTGACACCCTGAGTGAGGTGTGAGAACACTTCAGTTGCATACCAAATGGCACTCTATTCCCTACGTAGCACACTGCTCTTGACCAGGACCCATCAGCCTGGGTCAGAATCTAATGCCATCTGGTCAAATGTCCAGTTTGGAAATGAATGCTGGTGCTGTCAGTTGGATTGGAAGTTCATAGCTAGTTCACAAACATAAGTGACGGAGTTCACTTTATTCCACTTACTTATATTAAAATCAAATAATTTTTCCAAGGTTGTATATCTTTCTCAATGGTTAGTCAGCGACGTGCTCTCTTGCTCTTAGGTTCAGGCAATTATTTCTGATGCTTTCAGTTTTCTATTCCGTCAGTTTCCCCTTTTTGCCTGTACTAAAAGTCAGGATAAATGAGTCCAAGGCCAGATCAGCTTTGAGTACCGACACCCTCCCTGTGATTTCAGAGAGTATACAGAAGGCATCCCATATGGATTCTGGTCAAAAGTAGTGCACTATAAAGTGAATAAGGTGCCATTAGTGATTCAACCACTGTGTATTGAGGATATAAATACCGGCTAGTTTTTAACACACAGGGACCAGGGTTATGTAATGAGTGACAGATGTCACAGTGGTTATATAAACCAGCTGAAGCCTACATGCCAAGCATGTCTATGCCCCCACCGCACGCACGCGCTGGACCAGGGTTATGTAATGAGTGACAGATGTCACCGTGGTTATATAAACCAGCTGAGGCCTACATGCCAAGCATGTCTATGCCCCCACCACACGCACGCACGCACGCACGCACGCACGCGCGGGACCAGGGTTATGTAATGAGTGACAGATGTCACAGTGGTTATATAAACCAGCTGAGGCCTACATGCCAAGCATGTCTATGCCCCCACCACACGCACGCACGGGACCAGGGTTATGTAATGAGTGACAGATGTCACCGTGGTTATATAAACCAGCTGAGGCCTACATGCCAAGCATGTCTATGCCCCCACCACACGCACGCACGCACGCACGGGACCAGGGTTATGTAATGAGTGACAGATGTCACAGTGGTTATATAAACCAGCTGAGGCCTACATGCCAAGCATGTCTATGCCCCCACCACACAAAGACAGGCAGACGGTGACTGTCAATGAAATGCTGCTCGGTAAACGGCGGTTGCATCCCCAATGGCACCCTATTTCCTATATAGTGCACTACTATTTGCCAAGGCCCACCGGGCAAACCCAGCTTCTCATGACCAAGACCCTCACCAACATAGGATGTCTTCATGGGGAGATTCCTTCTTTAAAAAAATGATAGTTCCATGATTGGAAGTGGAATTGTGGTACAGTAACTAGGAAATGCTGTTTCAACAGCTCAGTCATACAGCGATGGGGTCGTCTGGTCTGACGGCTATATCCAGAGACGTCCTCCTCCTCCTTGTCTCTCCATCTCTTGTTGACGGCGTCAGAGGAAATTCACTCTCTTAACTCAACGATCATGTCCAATTAACCGCCGGGTGGAGTGTACAGAAGGTGTTTGATGAGAGATGGTGGGGGAGATGGAGCTTTATCTGTCTGTCTCGTCCTTGAGAAGTCATTTCCTCCACCGCTGATATTGTCTCTGCTCCCTGTCTGCCTACTGCTGTGAATTGGCCCATCAGTTGAACTCTGTGTGTAATTAGTCCAGCTAGCTTGCTACACCAGGATAGTGTTTTTGATTCCCGTTTTGGCTTGCCTGGTGACATCACCAGGCGGTATAAGTTAATAGACCAAAAACAAAGAGAGTTCCAAACCTCTCTGCCAATAACAGCTAGTTATCAGGTTACACATCCCTCCCATCAGGCCCCCTTCAATTAGGTCCCTCACTCCCTTATGTCGTAGATAAATTCCTGCTTGGGGGAGGAAAAAAAAAGGTTTTTTCTTCTTTTTGACCATTTTAATGCAAAACTATTACAGTAAGGAACTAAAATGTTCTTGCTTCTGATGCCACATCTGTCTGATTCTCCCCCAATCTGGCACACACACCCGCAATGCACTTTCAGTTTATTTTTGCTATCTGGTTGGAATTGTAGCTCCGCTACTCTGTCATTCCTGAAATCAGCCTATATACAGCAGGACAGGGAATAAACATAGTCATAGATAGCACATGTCCAACAATCACAGCCCCCCAGGAGTCTGAAACTGTATATCTGTCAAATTACAATAATCTGTACCCTGAATGGTCGATACTATAATGCCTCTTCTGTGTGGGTTTTTTATTTTGCTATTTTGTCATGAAAGGCTCTTTGGTATGGTGGTGCATTTTGAACTCATGAAATGGCACCTGGGTATTAACCTGCAACACCTCTGCCTTGTTGCTAAGCATCCCCTCTGCCGTAGTATTGTGTGTGTGTGTGTGTGTGTGTGTGTGTGTGTGTGTGTGTGTGTGTGTGTGTGTGTGTGTGTGTGTGTGTGTGTGTGTGTGTGTGTGTGTGTGAGATTGTTTATGAAGAGGGGTATTCTCACTTTAAGAGTAAAGTATGAGGGTGTGTTGATATGCTTGTGTGTGGCAACTTTTGCCTGTTTGTGCCATTAAAAGCGCCATACTACAGGGGACCAGGTATGGTGCTGTAGTGTTCTTCTCTAGTGTTGCTGATGGTCTTCCTGGCATGGTGATTCTGACTGGGTGCTGTAGTGTTCTTGTCTAGTGTTGCTGATGGTCTTGCTGGCATGGTGATTCTGACTGGGTGCTGTAGTGTTCTTCTCTAGTGTTGCTGATGGTCTTCCTGGCATGGTGATTCTGACTGGGTGCTGTAGTGTTCTTCTCTAGTGGTGCTGATGATGGTCTTCCTGCCATGGTGATTCTGACTGGGTGCTGTAGTGTTCTTCTCTAGTGGTGCTGATGGTCTTCCTGGCATGGTGATTCTGACTGGGTGCTGTAGTGTTCTTCTCTAGTGTTGCTGATGGTCTTGCTGGCATGGTGATTCTGACTGGGTGCTGTAGTGTTCTTCTCTAGTGTTGCTGATGGTCTTCCTGGCATGGTGATACTGACTGGGTGCTGTAGTGTTCTTCTCTAGTGTTGCTGATGGTCTTCCTGGCATGGTGATGCTGACTGGGTGCTGTAGTGTTCTTCTCTAGTGTTGCTGATGGTCTTCCTGGCACAGTGATGCTGACTGGGTGCTGTAGTGTTCTTCTCTAGTGTTGCTGATGGTCTTCCTGGCATGGTGACACTGGCTGGGTGCTGTAGTGTTCTTCTCTAGTGTTGCTGATGGTCTTCCGTGCATGGTGATTCTGACTGGGTGCCGTAGTGTTCTTCTCTGGTGTTGCTGATGGTCTTCCTGGCACAGTGATACTGACTGGGTGCTGTAGTGTTCTTCTCTAGTGTTGCTGATGGTCTTCCTGGCACGGTGATGCTGACTGGGTGCTTTAGTGTTCTTCTCTAGTGTTGCTGATGGTCTTCCTGGCATGGTGATACTGGCTGGGTGCTGTAGTGTTCTTCTCTAGTGTTGCTGATGGTCTTCCTGGCATGGTGATTCTGACTGGGTGCCGTAGTGTTCTTCTCTAGTGTTGCTGATGGTCTTCCTGGCACGGTGATACTGACTGGGTGCTGTAGTGTTCTTCTCTAGTGTTGCTGATGGTCTTCCTGGCATGGTGACACTGGCTGGGTGCTGTAGTGTTCTTCTCTAGTGTTGCTGATGGTCTTTCTGGCATGGTGATTCTGACTGGGTGCTGTAGTGTTCTTCTCTAGTGTTGCTGATGGTCTTCCTGGCATGGTGATTCTGACTGGGTGCTGTAGTGTTCTTCTCTAGTGTTGCTGATGGTCTTCCTGGCATGGTGATACTGGCTGGGTGCTGTAGTGTTCTTCTCTAGTGTTGCTGATGGTCTTCCTGGCATGGTGATTCTGACTGGGTGGTTCTATTCTATGGAGACTCATTAAACAGTGAGACACATTCTCAGTTCCAATGTGCATGTTGAAAGTAGGTACAAAAAAAGTTTTTTTGTCACTTGCCTTTGCCAGTGTCATGTGTTGCTCTCTGTGAGGCTGACAGATGAGCAGTGTGTACAGAGAGCTCTGTTTGGATTGGATGAAAAGGGCCTGGGATGGCACTTCCAACAGACACACACAAACACACCAAGCTGGTGCACACACACACCCACCCACCCACCAAGCTGGCATGATGCTGGCCGGTTCTGTGTCCCTCTGGCAGTGTTATTTAGGCAGGGCGCAGGAGCAGGGTTCTGATGGCTGTGTCGTGTAGTGGTTCCAGCCTCACTGTAGCATCTCCTACGGGACATGACCTCCACAGGCAGATGGTTCCAGCTCACATTAGATACACACTACACAGGCCAGTCCTCTGGACACTTTATGCTTACAAACTAAACTAACAAAAGTAATTTCACAATAGGACAATGGAGGAGATGTTTATAATTTCTAAAATGACTGCACTCTTACCGCATGTGTCACTATAAATAAGAAACGGTGATTCAAACCAGCTAGCTAGCTACATGACAAAATATCCACAAAGACTTGAGCCGTGTCATGTTCAATCATTATACTGTGTTTGACATTTGGAGTCATATCTCCCTCCAGCGCTATCTCCCTCCAGCACTATTGCCCTCCTGCTGGAAATTAGGTTCAAGTGCTAACTGTTACATTTGTTGCATTGTTTTAAATGCACATTAAATGAATGTTGTTCTGGTTCTATTTGACCCCTCTCTCCTGTTGTGTCTTGTCAGGTGTAAAGGACCGGCCAGACAGCAGACCGACACCATGGACATGTTTGTGGACTCATCCTGGTACTATTTCAGATACTGACCCCCACAACCAAGACAGGTGCTCTGGGATTTTCCCTTCCTCTGTCTGTAGTATCGCTCTCTCTGGTTGTCTTATCTATCTTCCTATCCCCCCCAAAATATAATCTCTACTTTTACATCAGTCAGTACCAGTTTCTACAACATGAAAGAGGGATAGAGAGCGGGAGAGGGAGTGTTGTAGGACCTGGTACTGACTGATTTAAAAGGGAAGATTAGAGATTATATTTTTTGGGACTGTTCCAAAATGAAACAGAAGTAGAGACAAAAGTCACCTTCGGTAAATAGTTTTGTATACAATGAGAATCTAGACAAATATTACAAATGTAATATGCATTGTCCATTTAATCACTGACATGTCTTTTCCACTCACACATCAGCACACCATTTTACACTTCCTCTCAAACAGTTAATTTCATACACACGCAAACAAGCACACATATCCTTAACTTGTATTCCCTGCTGATGGAGATGATCAACTCCTGGTCGTTAGCTGCTGGGGCGGTGGCGATACCCAGCGCTTTAACAAAAGAGATTCATTTCCCCAAAGGCAGGATTTGTCTTTCCTTCACTGACCTTGCTGGGTAAATCCATTTCAATTCAATCACTTTTTGACAACACCCCTTTTGATTGGAACGAAACCTTACAGACATATTTGCCCATTTGTGGAAGTGCTCAGAAAGTTACGTTTTGGACATGAATGTCCAAACAATGGAGAGAGAAAGATGCTCAAAGTTGACCCATTGTTGTATAGTGCACAGTACCAGGATACATCCAAGTCTTCATCACTGGAAAAGATATACAGTTGAGATTGATATCATTTAAAAGCTTATAAACAGGGTTGTCAAACTATTTAATCATTTATGGAATTTTTATTTTTTATATATATCAGTTGAAGTTACACCTTAGCCAAATACATTTCAACTCAGTTTTTCACAATTCTGAATCCGAGTAAGAATTCCCTGTCTTAGGTCAATCAGGATGACAGCTGCCTGGTCCAATGGTGTTTATACTTGCGTACTATTGTTTGTACAGATGAACGTGGTACCTTCAGGCGTTTGGAAATTGCTCCCAAGGATGAACCAGACTTGTGGAGGTCTACAATTTTTTTCCTGAGCTTTTGGGGAAATTATTTTGGTTTTCCCATGATGTCAACAAGGAGGCACTGAGTTTGAAGTTGGGCCTAGAGATACATCCACAGGTACACCTCCAATTGACTCAAATTATGTAAATTAACCAGAAGCTTCTAAAGCCATGACATAATTTTCTGGAATTTTCCAAGCTGTTTAAAGGCACAGTCAAGTGAGTGTATGTAAACTTCTGACCCACTGGAATTGTGATACAGTGAATTCTAAGTGAAATAATCTGTCTGTAAACAATTTTTGGAAAATTACTTGTGTCATGCACAAAGTAGATGTCCTAACCGACATGCCAAAACTATAGTTTATTAACAAGAAATTTGTGGAGTGGTTGAAAAACGGGTTTTAATGACTCCAACATAAGTGTATGTAAACTTCAGACTTCAACTGTATTTGTGTGTGTATATATACAGTGGGGAGAACATGTATTTTATACACTGCCGATTTTGCAGGTTTTCCTACTTACAAAGCATGTAGAGGTCTGTAATTTTTTTATCATAGGTACACTTCAACTGTGAGAGACGGAATCTAAAACAAAAATCCAGAAAATCACATTGTATGATTTTTAAGTAATTAATTAGCATTTTATTGCATGACATAAGTATTTGATACATCAGAAAAGCAGAACTTAAAATTTGGTACAGAAACCTTTGTTTACAATTACAGAGATCATACATTTCCTGTAGTTCTTGACCAGGGTTGCACACACTGCAGCAGGGATGTTGGCCCACTCCTCCATACAGACCTTCTCTAGATCCTTCAGGTTTCGGGGCTGTTGCTGGGCAATACAGACTTTCAGCTCCCTCCCAAAGATTTTCTATTGGGTTCAGGTCTAGAGACTGGCTAGGCCACTCCAGGACCTTGAGATGCTTCTTATGGAGCCACTCCTTAGTTGCCCTGGCTGTGTGTTTCGGTTCGTTGTCATGCAGAGTTCCTCTGTGGAGATGGGAGAACCTTCCAGAAGTATAACCATTTCTGCAGCACCACCAATCAAGCCTTTATGGTAGAGTGGCGAGACGGATGCCACTCTGCAGTAAATGGCACATGAAAGTCCGCTTGGATTTGACCATAAGGCACTGAAAGGACTCTTAAACCATGTGAAACAATATTCTCTGGTCTGATGAAATCAAGATTAAACTCTTTGGCCTGAATGTAAAGGGTAGTGTGGAGTGTGATTGAGATTTGCGTCATCTGTGGATCTGTTGGGGTGGTATACGAAGTGGGGTGGGTCTTTGGTTTCTGGGATGATGGTGTTGATGTGAGCCATGACCAGTCTTTCAAAGCACTTCAAGGCTTCCGACGTGAGTGCTACGGGGCAGTAATGTGTAAGATGGCACCGGAGAAGAAGGCAGATGTTTGTGTTGTGTTTTTTTTCATTTGTTTGTAACTTATTTAAACTTATTTTGTACATAATTTTGCCACTACCGTCTCTTATGACCGAAAATAACTTCGGAACATCAGAACTGCGATTACTCACACGGACAGGCAGAATCCTTTTTTTCCATTAACGAGTCTGACGAGGCCGACGCAAACAATATACTGCTTTCTCAGGAACAGGCCCAGATACCCGTGATTTACGTGAAGAGGAGGCAGAGAAAAAGGGGCCTGAGGGCGTGCTGCCTTCTGAGAATTCGTAGACGATCGAATAAACCCCCACTTTTTTCCATTCTGCTAGCAAACATGCAGTCTTTGGACAATAAAATAGATGACCTACGCGGAAGATTAAACGACCAACGGGACATTCAAAACCTTAATATCTTATGCTTCACGGAGACACTATCGACATACAGCTGGCTGGTTATACTTTGCACCGTCAGGATAGAACAGCGGCGTCTGGTAAGACAAGGGGCGCGGTCTATGCTTTTTTTATACATAACAGCAGGTGCACGATCTCTCAGGAATTCTCGAGCTATTGCTCGCCTGAGGTAGAGTATCTCATGATAAACTGTAGACCACACTACCTACCTAGAGTATTCATCGAGAGTATTCATCTTTTCGTTGCTGTTTACATACCACCACAGTCAGAGGCTGGCACTAAGACAGCACACCCAGAGGCGGCACTCCTAGTAGCCAGGGACTTAAATGCAGGGAAACTTAAATCCGTTTTCCCAAATTTCTAAAAACTCTGGACCACCTTTACTCCACACACAGAGACGCATACAAAGCTCTCACTCGCACTCCATTTTGCAAATCTGACCATAATTCTATCCTCCTGATTCCTGCTTACAAGCAAAAATTAAATCAGGAAGCACCAGTGTATAGATCAATAAAAAGTGGTCAGATGAAGCAGATGCTAAGCTGCTGTTTTGCTAGCACATACTAGAATATGTTCCGGGATTCCTCCGATAGCATCGAGGAGTACACCACATCAGTCATTGGCTTCATCAATAAGTGCATCGATGATGTTGTCCCCACAGTGACTGTACCCATATACCCCAACCAGAAGCCATGGATTACAGGCAACATCCGCACTGAGCTAAAGGGTAGAGCTGCCGCTTTCAAGGAGCAGGACTGTAACCCGGAAGCGTATAGAAAATTCCGCTATGCCCTCCGACGAACCATCAAACAGGGAAAGTGTCAATACAGGACTAAGATCGAATCGTGCTACACCGGTTCCGACCAACCGTTACAAAGGGAAGCACAGCCGAGAGCTGCCCAGTGACACGAGCCTACCAGACGAGCTAAACTACTTCTATGCTCGCTTCAAGGCAAATAACACTGAAACGTGCATGAGAGCACCAGCTGTTCTAGAAGACTGTGTGATAACTCTCTCCACAGCCGATGTGAGTAAGAACTTTAAACAGGTCAACATTCACAAGGCCGCAGGGCCAGATGGATTACCAGGACTTGTACTGCGAGCATGCCTGCAAGTGTCTTCACCTCTGCCTGTCTGTAATACCAAAATGTTTTTTTACATTTTTTAATTTTCTCCCTTTTTTCTCCCCAATTTCGTAGTATCCAATTGGTAGTAGTTTACAGTCTTGTCTCATCGCTGCAACTCCCGTACGGACTCGGGAGAGGCGACGGTCGAGAGCCATGCGTCCTCCGAAACACAACCCAACCTAGTCGCACTGCTTCTTGACACAATGCACATCCAACCCGGAAGCCAGCCGCACCAATGTGTTGGAGGAAACACCGTACACCTGGTGACCTGGTCAGCATCTACTGCGCCCGGCCCGAAACAGGAGCCGGTAGTGTGCGAAGAGACAAGGATAGCCCTGCCGGCCAAACCCTCCCTAATCCGGACGACGCTGGGCCAATTGTGCGTCGCCCCATGAACCTCCCAATCGCGGCCGGCTGCGACAAAGCCTGGGCTCAAACCGAGAATCTCTGGTGGCACAGCCTTAGACCACTGCACCACCCGGGAGACGCAATACCAACATGTTTTAAGCAGACCACCATAGTGCCTGTGCCCAAGAACACGAAGGTAACCTGCCTAAATGACTACCGACCCGTAGCACTCACGTCTGTAGCCATGAAGTGCTTTGAAAGGCTGGCCATGGCTCACAACACCATTATCCCAGAAACCCTATACCCACTCCAATTTGCATACCACCCCAACAGATCCACAGATGATGCAATCTCTATTGCACTCCACACTGCCCTTTCCCACCTGGACAAAAGGAACACCTATGTGAGAATCCTGTTAATTGACTACAGCTCAGCGTTCAACACCATGGTGCCCTCAAAGCTCATCAAAAAGCTAAGGACCCTGAGACTAAACACCTCCCTCTGCAACTGGATCCTGGACTTCCTGATGGGCCATCCCCAGGTGGTAAGGGTAGGTAACACATCCGCCACGCTGATCCTCAACACATGGGCCCCTCAGTGTTGACTCCAACACCATCATTAAGTTTTCCTATGACACAACAATGGTAGGCCTGATCAACGACGAGACAGCCTATAGGGAGGAGGTCGGAGTCCTGGCCGTGGGGTGCCAGGACAACAACGTCTCCCTCAATGTGATCAAGACAAAGGAGATGATTGTGGACTACAGGAAAAAGAGGACCGAGCACACCCCCATTCTCATCGACAGGGCTGCAGTGGAGCAGGTTGAGAGCTTCAAGTTCCTTGGTGTCCACATCACCAACAAACTATCAAGGTCCAAGCATACTAAGACAGTCGTGAAGAGGGCACAACGAAATATATTCCCACTCAGGAGATTGAAAATATTTGGCATGGATCCTCAGATCCTCAAAAGGTTCTACAGCTGCACCTTTGAGAGCATCCTGACTGGTTGCATCACTGCCTGGTATGGCAACTGCTCGGCCTCCGACCGCAAGGCACTACAGAGGGTAGTCCGAACGGCCCAGTACATCACATCCAGGACCTCTATACCAGATGGTTTCAGAGGAAGGCCCTAAAAATTGTCAAAGACTCCAGCCACCCTAGACTGTTCTCTCTGCTACTGCATGGCAAGCGGTACCGGAGCACCAAGTCTAGGTCCAAGAAGCTTCTAAACAGCTTCTACCCCCAAGCCATAAGACTCCTGAACACCTAATCAAATGGCTACCCAGACTATTTGCATTGCCCCCCCCCCCCCCCATCTTTTACACCACTGCTACTCTCTGTTGTTATCATCCATGCATAGTCACTTCAATAACTGTACTTACATGTACATATTACCTCAACTAACCGGTGCCCCGCACATTGACTCTGTTTCGGTACCCCTCAGTATATAGTCTCACTATTGTTATTTTACTGCTGCTGGTTAATTACTTGTTACTTTTATTTCTTATTCTCATCCGTATTTTTTTTAAACTGCATTGTTGGTTAGGGGCTTGTAAGTAAGCATTTCACTGTTTAACTCGTTTAGCCAGTTCAATTATTCTGAGACATTAGCATTATGTGATATAGCATTATCTAAGGAGCATTGGGAGTTTTGAGCCGAGGTACAGTGTTTTCCCAGCCAGCCAAACTTGAGTCTTCATCCTCTTCCTCATTGTTGTCTGGTGACTTGGTCAGATCTACAACCAGACAGATCCTTCAGATAGGAATTATCTGAGAGGGAGGGTTTACTTCACCTCTCCTCTCTGAGCTCTGATTACTCATCATCAGGATATACATTTATTTGTGAGTGTGTGTGTGCGCGCACGCGCGCCTTCAGTAGGATGCTCCTTGACTTGTGGGATAGATGGTATTAAGCCCAGGCTGCCCCCTAGAGGATATATCTACACATACAGTTGAAGTCGGAAGTTTACATACACTTAGGTTGGAGTCATTAAAACTTGTTTTTCAACCACTCCACAAATTTCTTGTTGACAAACTATAGTTTTGGCAAGTCGTTTAGGACATCTACTTTGTGCATGACACAAGTATTTTTCCAACAATTGTTTATAGACAGATGATTTCATTTACTTTTCACTGTATCATAATTCCAGTGGGTCAGAAATGTACATACACTAAGTTGACTGTGCCTTTAAACAGCTTGGAAAAGTCCAGAAAACTATGTCATGGCTTTTGAAGCTTCTTATAGGTTAACTGACATCATTTGAAGCAATTGAAGTTGTACCTGTGGATGTATCTCTAGGCCTACCTTTAATCTCAGTGTCTCTTTGTTGACATCATGGGAATATCAAAATAATTTTCCCAAAAGCTCAGAAAACACATTGTAGACCTCCACAAGTCTGGTTCATCCTTGGGAGCAATTTCAAATGCCTGAAGGTACCACGTTCATCTGTACAAACAATAGTACGCAAGTATACCATGGGACCACATACAGTGCCTTGCGAAAGTATTCGGCCCCCGTGAACTTTGCGACCTTTTGCCACATTTCAGGCTTCAAACATAAATATATAAAACTGTATTTTTTTGTGAAGAATCAACAACAAGTGGGACACAATCATGAAGTGGAACGACATTTATTGGATATTTCAAACTTTTTTAACAAATCAAAAACTGAAAAATTGGGAGTGCAAAATTATTCAGCCCCCTTAAGTTAATACTTTGTAGCGCCACCTGGAGTGGTCGCAAAGTTCACGGGGGCTGAATACTTTCGCAAGGCACTGTACCTGTCATACCATGCAGGAAGGAGGTGCGTTCTGTCTCCTAGAGCGTAAAAGTGCAAATCAATCCCAGAACAACAGCAAAGGACCTTGTGAAGATGCTGGAGGAAACAGGTATCTATATCCACCGTAAAACGAGTCCTGTATCGACATAACCTGAAAGACCGCTCAGCAGGGAAGAAGCCACTGCTCCAAAATTGCCATAAAAAAGCCAGACTATGGTTTGCAACTGTACATGGGGATAAAGATCGTACTTTTTGGAGAAATGTCCTCTGGTCTGATGAAACAAAAATATGACTGTTTGGCCATAATGACCATTGTTATGTTTGGAGGAAAAAGGGGAGGCTTGCAAGCCGAAAAACACCATCCCAGCTGTGAAGCACATGGGTGGCAGCATCATGTTGTGGGTGTGCTTTGCTGCAGGAGGCACTGGTGTACTTCACAAAATAGATGGCTTCATGAGGTAGGAAAATTATGTGTATACATTGAAGCAACATCTCAAAACGAAGTTAACGCTTGGTTGCAAATGGGTCTTCCAAATGGACAATGACCCCAAGCTTACTTCCAAAGTTGTGGCAAAATAGCTTAAGGACAGCAAAGTCAAGGTATTGGAGTGGCCATCACAAAGCTCTAACCTCAATCCTATAGAAAATGTGTGGGCAGAACTGAAAAGGCATGTGCGATCCTACACACCTGACTCAGTTACACCAGCTGTGTCAGGAGGAATGAGACAAAATTCACCTAACTTATTGTGGGAAGCTTGTGGACGGCTACCCGAAACGTTTGACCCAAGTTAAACAATTTAAAGGCAATAATACCAAATACTAATTGAGTGTATGTAAACTTCTGACCCACTGGGAATGTGATCAAAGAAATAAAAGCTGAAATAAATAATTCACTCTACTATTATTCTGACATTTCATATTCTTAAAATAAAGTAGTGATCCTAACTGACCTAAGAAGGGAATTTTTACTTGGATTAAAAGTCAGTAATGTGAAAAACTGAGTTTAAATGTATTTGGCTAAGGTGTATGTAAACGTCTGACTTCAACTGTAATATCAAAGACCAGACACCATACACATATTTACTTTAACAGCTTCTATAGTTGAGCTTCTTGTTATATTGGTGAATTCCTTCACATTATTATTATTATTCTCTCACTATACTGTAAAAATAAGTTTAGAAAAGAACAAATCGACAGAAAGCACCACATATAAATTGGAGTCATAACAGTTTACTTCACTCAAACTAACATGTGCCCCCCTCTCTCCACCCCAGGCCTTTTGAGCGCTCGCTGTCAGACCACTGGCTTCCTGTGGACGTGTACATTGGGGGGAAGGATCATGCTGTTATGCACCTGTACTATGCACGCTTCCTCAGTCACTTCTGTAGGGATCAAGGCCTAGTGGGACACAGGTACAGCAACTATTGTTCACTAGTCGATATCAATAGAACCATTGTGCCAGAAGGTTGAACCCACTTAGGGGTGAATTCTAACTTCCAATGAAGCTGAATTGTCACTTAGTCTCCCATTGACATCAAGTGAAAATGTTCACTTAAAAGTAAGTGGACACTAACTGAAGAAGGCACCATTGGCAAAACGCCTTTGTAACGTCTGTGTAATTATCCCCTGCAGAATAATTTTTTTTAACAGCTAAATGAAATAAGCTCTTTGAATGTCCACTCCAGGGAGCCTTTCAAGAAGCTGCTGGTGCAGGGCCTCAACAAGGGCCAGACGTTTAGAGCTGCAGACAGAGGACAGTACCTGAAGAGAGACCATATGGACTTCACAGGTGGGCACAGCAGGGTGGGGACTTTACACGTCTCCATTCACAGGTTAGAGTTAGTAGACATCCCTCACAGATGGATTCCTGAGGTTGCTCAGAGGTTTTTCCTGGTCAGGTCCTAGAAGAAGGAATAGAGGAGCACCATCTTAACCCTGAGCCTACAATTTCTGCGTCCTTGCGGAAATCAAATGAACATTATCAAAAGAATACCCATGAAAATATGTCTGTTTAAGCAAGAGATATCGCCCTTCTGCATCTGTGGTGAAAGGTGGTAGAGCTAAAGCGGTGTTTGTCAGACCATGAGACATCCCGAAAATCAGTCTTCTCACCAATGTCTGTAGTCGTCCGAACAGTTTAGCCTACAAACTATTATGAGCATTCTAAGATTCTCACGAACACAGTGGTGTTCTCCGTTTTCCTCTAGGATGACCACAAGCCTCACAAGACTCGTCTGAAGTCAGTACAGCCTCCTCTGCCAACTTCTGTCTGTAGCGTCCAAAACTCTTTTAGCTACACACTAATATGTGTGAGGAACGCTAACAAGCTGAGACTCTCACGAACATGATGGTGTTCTTCGTTTTCCTCTAGGATGCCCATAAGCCTCACAAGACTCGTCTGAAGGTCCCCGGTATCAGTTTAAGATATTTATGGAAGTACAGTATATGGAGATCGTTTAGTACCTAAAACAAGGGGATACAGTGCCTTTGGAAAGTATTCAGACCCTTTGGCTTTTTCAAATCAAATTTTCCACATGTTGTTAACGGCCTTAATCTAAAACGTATAAAATTAATAAAAATCCTCAGCAATCTACACACAATACTGCATAAGGACAAAGTGAGACCAGGTTTTTAGAAATGTTAGCAAATGTAAAAAAAACTAAAACAAAACAGAAATACCTTACTTACATAACTTTTCAGACCCTTTGCTATGTGACTCAAAATTGAGCTCCGGTGCATCCTGTTTCCATTGATCATCCTTTAGATGTTTCTACAACTTGATTGAAGGCCACCTGTGGTAGATGCAATTGATTGGACATGATTTGGAAAGGTACACACCTGTCTATATAAGGTCCCAAAGTTGACAGTGCATGTCAGAGCAAATGTCAAGCCATGAGGTCGAAGGACTGAACTCTTTGGCCTGAATGCCAAACCTCACGCTTGGAGGAAACTTGGCACCATCTTTACGGTGAAGCATGGTGTTGTCAGCATCATGCTGTGGGGGTGTTTTTTCAGCGCAGGGACTGGGAGACTAGTCAGGATCGAGGGAAACCAGAACGGAGCAAAGTACAGAGAGATCCTTGATGAAAACCTGCTCCAGAATGCTCAGGACCTCAGACTGGGAGGAAGGTTCACCTTCCAACAGAACAACGACCCAAGGCACACAGCCAAGACAACACAGGAGTGGCTTCGGGACAATGGCTTTGAATGGCCGGACTTGGACCCTAACATCTCTGACAATAGCTGTGCAGCAACACTCCCCATCCAACCTGACAGAGCTTGAGAGCATCAGCAGAGAAAAATGGAAGAAACTCCCCAAATACAGGTGTGCCATGCTTGTGGTGTCATACCCAAGAAGACTTGAGGCTGTAATTGCTGCCAAAGGTGCTTTAACAAATTACTGGGTAAAGGGAATGAATACTTATGTAAATGGAATATTTCTAAAAACCTGTTTTTGCTTTGTCATTATGGGGTACTGTGTGTAGATTGATGAGGGGAAAAAAACATTTAATCATTTTTAGAATAAGGCTGTAACCTAACAAAATGTGGAAAAAGTCGAGGGGTCTGAATACTTTCTGAAGGCACTGTAAATACCTGATCATTCTTATATCTCTCAGATATAGGACAGACACATCAGAACAAACTTACTTTTATTTTTATCTCTTGTTCCAGGTATTGACTCTGTTATTCGCTACGTTTCTATTTGCTTATAGCAGTAATGTCAAATTCATAAAATAATTTTTTGATATATTTTTTTGATACCTTCTTAAAATTCTGAATCAAATAGATAAATGATCCTTGGTATCTTAAAACAATTCCCCCATCCCCACTGCTTAAACAGGGCTTAGACTCTAGACAATCAATCAATCAATCAATCAAATGTATTTATAAAGCCCTTCTTACATCAGCTGATGTCACAAAGTGCTGTACAGAAACCCAGCCTAAAACCCCAAATAGCAAGCAATGCAGGTGTAGAAGCACATTGGCTAGGAAAAATTCCCTATAAAGGCCAGAACCTAGGAAGAAACCTAGAGAGGAACCAGGCTATGAGGGGTGGCCAGTCTTCTTCTGGCTGTGCCGGGTGGAGATTCTAACAGAACATGGCCAAGATGTTCATAGATGACCAACAGGGTCAAATAATAATAATCACAGTGATTGTCGAGGGTGCAACAAGTCAGCACCTCAGGAGTAAATGTCAGTTGGCTTTTCATAGCCGATCATTCAGAGCATCTCTACCGCTCCTTCTCTCTCTCTCGAGAGAGAGAGAGAGTTGAAAACAGTAGGTAGCACGTCCGGTGAACAGGTCAGGGTTTCATAGCCGCAGGCAGAATAGTTGAAACTAGAGCAGCAGCACGGCTAGGTGGACTGGGGACAGCAAGGAGTCATCAGGCCAGGTAGTCCTGAGGCAGGGTCCGAGGGCTCAGGTCCTCCGAGAGAGAGAAAGAGAGAGAGAATTAGAGCGAGCATACTTAAATTCACACAGGACACCGGATAAGACAGGAGAAATACTCCAGATATAACAGACTGACCCTAGCCCCCGACACAAACTACTGCAGCATAAATACTGGAGGCTGAGACAGGAGGGGTCGGGAGACACTGAGGCCCCATCCGACGATACCCCTGGACAGGGCCAAACAGGCAGGATATAACCCCACCCACTTTTCCAAAGCAGAGCCCACACACCACTAGAGGGATATATTCAACCACCAACTTATCATCCTGAGACAAGGCAGAGTATAGCCCACAAAGATCTCTGCCACGGCACAACCCAAGGGGGGGCTCCAAGCCGGACAGGAAGATCACGTCAGTGACTCAACCCACTCAAGTGACGCACCCCTCCTAGGGATGGCATGGAAGAGCACCAGTAAGCCAGTGACTAAGCCCCTGTAATAGGGTTAGAGGCAGATAATCCCAGTGGAGAGAGGGGAATTGGCCAGGCAGAGACAGCAAGGGTGGTTCGTTGCTCCAGTGCCTTTCCGTTCACCTTCACACTCCTAGACCAGACTACACTCAATCATAGGACCTACTGAAGAGATGAGTCTTCAATAAAGACTTAAAGGTTGAGACCGAGGTCTGCATCTCTCACATGGGTAGGCAGACCATTCCATTAAAATGAAGCTCTATAAGAGAATACCCTGCCTCCAGCTGTTTGCTTAGAAATTCTAGAGACAATTAGGAGGCCTGCGTCTTGTGACCGTAGCGTACGTGTAGGTATGTACGGCAGAACCAAATTGGAAAGATGGGTAGGAGCAAGCCCATGTAATGCTTTGTAGGTTAGCAGTAAAACCTTGAAATCAGCCCTTGTCTTAACAGGAAGCCAGTGTAGAGAGGCTAGCACTGGAGTAATATGATCACATTTTTTGGTTCTAGTCAGGAGTCTAGCAGCCGTATTTAGCACTAGCTGAAGTTTATTTAGTGCTTTTTCCGGCTAGCCGGAAAGTAGAGCATTGCAGTAGTCTAACCTAGAAGTGACAAAATCATGGATGAATTTTTCTGCATTATTTTTGGACAGAAAGATTCTTATTTTTGCAATGTTACGTAGATGGAAAAAGCTGTCCTGGAAATTGATATGTTCGTCAAAAGAGAGATCAGGGTCCAGAGTAACGCTGAGGTCCTTCACAGTTTTATTTTAGACGAATGTACAACCATCAAGAATAATTGTCAGATTCAAAAGAAGATCTCTTTGTTTCTTGGGACCTAGAACAAGCATCTCTGTTTTGTCCGAGTTTAAAAGTAGAACATTTGCATCCGTCCACTTCCTTATGTCTGAAACACAGGCTTCCAGGGAGGGCAATTGTCGGGTTTCACCATGTTTCATCGAAATGTAAAGCTGTGTGTCAGCCGTATAGCAGTGACTGTTAACATTATGTTTCCGATTGACATCACCAAGAGGTAAAATATATAGTGAAAACAATAGTGGTCCTAAAACGGAGCCTTGAGGAACACTGAAATTTACAGCTGATTTGTCAGAGGACAAACCATCCACAGAGACAAACTGATATCTTTCCGAAAGATAAGATCTAAACCAGGCCAGAACATGTCCGTGTAGACCAATTTGGGTTTCCAATCTCTCCAAAAGAATGTGGTGATCGATGGTATCAAAAGCAGCACTAAGGTCTAGGAGCACGAGGAAAGATGCAGAGCCTCGGTCTGACGCCATTAAAAGGTAAATTACCACCTTCACAAGTGCAGTCTCAGTGCTATGATGGGGTCTAAAACCAGACTGAAGCATTTCGTATACATTTGTTTGTCTTCAGGAAGGCAGTGAGCTTTTTCTAAATTTTTTGAGAGGAATGGGAGATTCGATATTGGCCGATTTTAGTTTTTTATATTTTCTGGGTCAAAGTTGGGCTTTTTCAAGAGAGGCTTTATTACTGCCACTTTAGTGAGTTTGGTACACATCCGGTGGATAGAGAGCCGTTTATTATGTTCAACATAGGAGGGCCAAGCACAGGAATTAGTTCTTTCAGTAGTTTAGTTGGAATAGGGTCCAGTATGTAGCTTGAAGGTTTAGGGGCCATGATTATTTTCATCATTGTGTCAAGAGATATAGTACTAAAACACTTGAGTGTCTTTCTTGATCCTAGGTCCTGGCAGAGTTGTGCAGACTCAGGACAACTGAGCTTTGGAGGAATACGCAGATTTGAAGAGGGGTCAGTAATTTGCTTTCTAATGATCATGATCTTTTCCTCAAATAAGTTCATGAATTTATCACTGCTGAAGTGAAAGCCATCCTCTCTTGAGGAATGCTGCTTTTTAGTTAGCTTTGCGACAGTATCAAAAATACATTTTGGATTGTTCTTATTTTCCTCAATTAAGTTGGAAAAATAGGATGATCTAGCAGCAGTGAGGGCTCTTCGATACTGCACGGTACTGTCTTTCCAAGCTAGTCAGAAGACTTCCAGTTTGGAGTAGTGGCATTTCCGTTCCAATTTTCTTTAAGCTTTCTTCAGAACTCAGGTATTTTCTGTATACCAGGGAGCTAGTTTCTAATGACAAATGTTTTTAGGGGTGCGACTGCATCTAGGGTATTGCGCAAGGTTAAATTGAGTTCCTCAGTTAGGTGGTTAACTGATTTTTGTACTCTGACGTCCTTGGGTAGACGGAGGGACATTCCGCCTTTGCGGAATGTGCTGGGGATATGGTCACTAGTGTAACCAGGAGGTGAGGCCTCATTTTACACAGTAAATTCATCAGGCTTAAGCCATATTTCAGTCAGGCCAATCACATCAAGATTATGATCAGTGATTAGTTAATTGACTATAACTGCCTTGGAAGTGAGGGATCTAACATTAAGTCGCCCTATTTTGAGATGTAAGGTATCACAATCTCTTTCAATAATGGCAGGAATGGAGGAGGTCTTTATTCCAGTGAGATTGCTAAGGCGAACACCGCCATGTTTAGTTTTGCCCAACCTAGGTCAAAGGCACGGACACGGTCTCAATGGGGATAGCTGAGCTGACTACACTGGCTGTGCTAGTGGCCGACTCCACTAAGCTGGCAGGCTGGCTAACAGACTGCTGCCTGGCCTGCACCCTATCTCATTGTGGAGCTAGAGGAGTTAGAGCCCTGTCTATGTTCATAGATAAGATGAGAGAGGTATAGAGGGTTAAAAACCATATTTGTTCATTCTTGTCCTCTGAATGTTTTTCTGGATATTTTTTGTAGCTTTTCTCCTCCTCTTCCCGTTGCTTGGCAACTGGGTAAACACGAACACTGGCTCCGTTCATGGAGGTGAGGCTTTATATCACTCTGTCTGAGGGCTTCCACACTGGACACGCACACAAATTAGTTCCAGCCCTGAGTAAACAGACTGATCAAGGGATTGACTGAAAGATCGTTCATGTCTATCTGTCTGTATCTCAGGAGGCTTTTTTTGAAACTATTTTTCTTCTACTGTCAGTATTTGTTTTTTACATGTACCTGCAGGCAAATCTGAAATGGCACCCTATATTGTGCACTACAAAAGTAGTAATAGAGTGCCATTTCAGACAACGGACAGTTTGCTGGAGGTATATAGAGGTGTCCAGTGCTAACCATTGCCTTGTCTCCTGTGTCAGGTGAGGAGCCGGTGCAGGTGGGAAGTAAGGCCGGGCTGCAGGTGACGTGGGAGAAGATGTCCAAGTCGAAACACAACAGCCTGGACCCTCAGCAGCAATATGGCATCAACACTGTCCGTCTTTACATCCTCTACACTAATCCCCCTGAACAGGACATCCTCTGGGACGTCAAGAGTGAGTTACACGCACCCTGTGACCCCGCCCACCCCCACCTCTACCCAACCAACAATAGACTGTGTGGCATAGCATTATTGTTATTATTTTGCAGTCAAATTACTGTATGTTGTGGGTGTTCCTAAACACAGAGAAGTCCTGGTTTCATTATTCTATTGTTTGTGTTGTACTACACACCTTTACCAGTAGGTGTCACTAACTGCAGTCACTGTAGATGACTGAAATTGCCTTATCATACTCAGACCTTATACCTGAATATGTAAATGCATTGAACATTTGTATCATCTGGGTCTTCTTACGTGTGACATCTGAAATGGGTATTTGTCATACCAGTATTAGTCTCTCTATGTTCCCGCTGCGGAGCTTGTCATCAAATGTTCAATTAGTGCTGCAGGTTTCACTTGAAGTGTGAATATGACACTGGAGGCCTCCCGAGTAGAGCAGTGTTGCTGTGCCACTAGAGATTGTGGTTGGAGACCCATGGGCTGGCCCAACGTTGTTTGGGTTAGGGGAGTGTTTTGCTGGCAGGGATGTTCTTGTCCCATTGCGCTCTAGCGACTGCTCTGGCAGGCGCAATGCACGCTGTCTTGGTCGCCAGGTGTACGGTGTTTCCTCCGACACATTGGTACAGCTGGCTTCCGGGTTAAGCGGGGATTGTGTCAAGAAGCAGTATGGCTTGGTTGGGCCGTGTTTCAGAGGACACACAGCTCTCGA
Organism: Oncorhynchus masou masou; assembly: GCF_036934945.1. Taxonomy (NCBI): domain Eukaryota; kingdom Metazoa; phylum Chordata; class Actinopteri; order Salmoniformes; family Salmonidae; genus Oncorhynchus; species Oncorhynchus masou. Next base: position 69,606,580 of record NC_088240.1, read on the forward strand.
CCTTCGCCTCTCCCGAGTCCGTACCGGAGTTACAGCGATGAGACAAGATTTTAACTACCAATTGGATAGCACAAAAAAGGGGACTTTTTTTTTCTCTAAAAATAAATGTAAAAAATAAGAAAAGATTGACACTATGCTAGCTATAGCACCTTATCGTATTGCATGAGGAATTATAGGCTACATCCACACTATACATTTTAGCCTCAGCGCTGCATAACAGGAGAAGCTGCTGTTGTCATGTCATCCTGGGATCTATGTGGTAACCTGAGACCACTCTCAGGTCTGGCAGCCCAGAGTAGCCTAGCGGGTGTGAGGAGCAGAGAATGGAAATTGATTTGATATCCAATAGTGACGCTTTCACACTTTATAAATAGCCGGCTTCTGTTCCGACTCCCTCAGTGTGGCCGGTGGGGTTTGATTCTCTTCTCGCCCTTCAGAGTCCATGCTGTTAAAGGGCCCTGTGCGTGTGCACATGGCCCGGCCCACCCTAAGCCCCCCCAAAGCACCGGCCATCCTTTGATCAGCCCTCTGTCTTTGACCTTCTCCCAAAGGCCCGTGCCAAAATGGTTCTCTTTCCCAGAATACTTAGCTGTGGAATGTTCACATGCACAGCCTTCTTGTTTTTAAATACAGTGTGAGCCAACCAGTTCAGAACCATGTATAGTGATGACATGGTGAAAAAGCTTTTATCCTCTGGTCCTATTGTTGTTTTCCATTCATCACCATGAACCATCACAGGCAGCTGGGAGGTCCTCCCTGATGTGTGTGTGTGTGTGTGTGTGTGTGTGTGTGTGTGTGTGTGTGTGTGTGTGTGTGTGTGTGTGTGTGTGTGTGTGTGTGTGTGTGTGTGTGTGTGTGTGAGAGAGAGAGACAGAGAGAGAGAGAGAGACACAGAGAGACACAGAGAGAGAGAGAGAGAGAGAGAGAGATGTCCACGCTGTGTGTGATGGCCTCTGGGCAGGTGGGCCACCACATTGAGGGAATTAATAAATAAATAATGGACAATAATATGAATGATATTTGTATCAAAAGGTGAATGATGTGTCACATGATGTGTTGCTATGACGATCCCATTCCAGAGAGGGAAAACTAATAGTCTGCTACACTCCTATCCAGACAGAGACCGACTGGAGAGGAGATGAAAGGACCGTCTGGAATGATGATGTGGGTTTTGAAAGAATCCAACAGGAAGTTACCTCAGGGTGTCATGTTGATGGGGCCTCTTATCTAACACGCAAAATGCTCTGCAACGCCCTGGTGATGTCATCAGAGTCCATTGAGATCATTTGTTTGTGTTTGGTGTACCCATGTGAATACTTCAAGAATATGAGCTGATGAACCAAAATTGACATGAAAAGCTATGCAAAGGTCAATGTCTACGAGTTGAGTATACAATAATTTCACAGGAATCTCCTCCAGAATGTGGTTGTGACCAAATATCCCCTGACCCAAACTGAGAATCCCCAGCCCTATCACATGAACAATGTAGCTGATGCTGAGTCAGGACAAAGGTTGACCCATGTGACCTGATGGTATAAAAATTGCCGGAAGAGGAAGTGTCCCCTCTACCTTCCAGTAGAACATCCCCCTATTGTCAAACACACAGAAACAAGCCCTCTATTGAGGGTCTGGAAATCTGGGCTAGGGGGCTGGGATTAGGGGCTAGTGGGCTGGGAGTAGGGGCTAGTGGGCTGGGAGTAGGGGGCTGGGAGGAGTGGGGGGCAGGGATCGGGAGTAGGGGCTAGTGGGCTGGGAGTAGGGGGCTGGGAGGAGTGGGGGCTGGGAGTAGGGGGCTGGGAGGAGTGGGGGGCAGGGATCGGGAGTAGGGGCTAGTGGGCTGGGAGTAGGGGGCTGGGAGGAGTGGGGGGGCAGGGATCGGGAGTAGGGGCTTTTTGGGAAAAGGCAACATCCGCTTGCTGATAGCCACAGTCAGGGAATTTGAGGGATGAACATGGACAGGATAAACTGTGTGTGGTTCTCACTCGCTCACTTTCTCTCTCTTTATCTCTCTTCAGCTCTCCCTCATAGACAGAAAGGACTAGAGTAAGTTAATATCCTTCATGGAAGCCCCTGTGGACCCCCCCCCCACATTAGCGTAAGGAGGCGGTGGGTGGGCAAACTGAAGGACTGTTTTTAATCCTCATTCTGTAGGGAGCTCTTGAAAGCTCTCCTGTAAAGCTCCATAGAGTTTTCAAAAGTTAGAAATGTCCCTTATTACATGAGGCATGACCATAGAGATCACAGTGGTGAGATGGTCAGTCAGTGTGGTGAAGTTGTGTGTAGGCTGAGTGTCTGTAAAATACTATAAAGGGCTATAAAAAATAAAATATGATTGGTTGATTGATTGCTAGTTTGTGAGTTGTTGTCTTCCCCTCCATTCAGGGCTGAGCCAGGTGAGGAACCCCCTGAGCCCTCTCCTCTCCCGCGGAGGAGACGTGTTGCAGCAGCCGTGGCCCACCCCAGACCCTCTGTACCTGGAGACCCCTGATACCCTGGAGCTGGTTGTACGGGTGAGGCTGTCAAACGCACACTACCACCCGGTACTCTAGGGAAAGGGAAAGGGGATACCTAGTCAGTTGTACAACTGAATGCCTTCAAATGAAATGTGTCTTCTGCATTTAACCCAACCCCTCTGAATCAGAGAGATGTGGGGGGGGGGGGCATTTCCCTGCACCTGCTTTAACATCTGCTGATCTGTGTACGCAACAACTAAACAATGTTTTGATTTGACACACACACAAACGACTCACACACTCACTCCCCTTTCACTCACACACATGCCAAGGCACACACCCCTACAGAAAATGATACAGACTGAAAGAAAATGCCACACACTCACAGACATACTCTTGTGTATACTCAAAATGGCACTCGCACTCCCTTGAACCAAAACAGCCGTAGTCCCATTCATGCGCTCACTCTCTGTAATTGACACAGAGCCTATGATCATATGGCTTGAGAGGAAACGGGTGTATGTGTGTGTGCGTGCAGCCCAGGGTGCCTAGGCAATCAGCAGGCAGTCCAGCTGTGGTAGGCAGGGCCACAGAGTCAGCTGTTCAAAGATCAAAGTCTCTGAGAGATCCCTGCTGGGGGGAATCAGAGTCCTCACACACACATCTCGAAACATTGACTCCGATAATGGATAATAGCCAGCTAAAGACTGCGTTCATCTGAAGTAGATGTTTTCCTCCTCTCATGGCCTGTCCCGTGAGGGAGCTGTAATCCTTTCAAACACTCATTGAGGAAACACAACCATTTGCCTTTCCACAGTCATCCCCCCCACACAGACCGAGTAACACACACACACATATACTATTGACCCTTTGGCACCTTTATGATGCTGGTGTTGGTTGGGATCTGGTCTGAGGCCTTGATATGTGTTTCCCCAACCTAGCGGTGCTAACCTCCATCTCACTGGGACTCTGACAGATTGAGGCCTGGGTAAGGCCCACAGAGCAGGCCAACACGCACTCTCTCTCACACACAAAAGTACACACATGCACTGACTAATTATGAGCATATCTTAACACACACATATATACAGATACCATACGCACACACATAATACACACACTCATAATTGGGAGAAAGCTTAGACTTGACCCACACAGACACACACGCTGATACACAACCATACAAAGACTGGAAATGAGGAATAAAGGTTCCTCCTTCTCGGCTGTAGAGGATCTGACTGTCCAGCCCATTTTCACCACAGGCTGGCTGTTTTTAGACAGCTCATGTTACACACACAGTTTACTGAAAGGAGAGGACGAAAGGCATATGCATGTCCTATAGTCCCTGATGTAATTAGATCACTTTCAATGCAGCCACAGCCTCCACTAAGAGTTGACTCAGTCAGTGTACATTATTTAATATGTCTGGACCAAAGTTTGCTCTTACTCAATGTTAACTAGCGATTTAGAGTGTTTAATGGGATGGAGGTCAAAGTATTCAGGTTTGTACTCTTAACCTTTTGGGTTTTCTCTCCTACCTTCCATCTCTCCCTTTCACCTCTCAGATCAACAACGAGGTGTATGGGACGGTGTTGGTGCTTCAACAGGTGGCCCAGGATACGGAGCAGGTACGGGCGCTGGTTCTGGGGAGCAAGCTGGGACAGCATCTCCTAGGATACCGGACCATCAAGAAGGCCATTCTGTTCCATAGGACAGCCCTCATCATCTTCCTCAGAGGAGCGACCACTCAATCCTGGATGCTGATTGGTGGACTGTCATGTCAATCAGAAGACTACAGCCACTCACAGACTTGAAGGCGGGGACATCATGTGAATGGAAGGATGAAAGACTATTTGTAAATTAAAACAATAAGTATCAACAGCCATTTTTGTAAAAGAAACTACAAAAAAATATCTTTGTGAATAAAATTATATATTTTGCATTTGGTCTGATATTTTATGAAATGTATAAAGCTGAAGAGGAACGTGCAGTGTTTGTGCTCACAGTATGTGCTATAGAACCTACAGAACATAGTGCTGAAACTAGCATCATGAAAAGCTGATGAGTGAAATAGAACATCCGTCTGTCAGTTGTGAAACCAGGAGTCATACACTGAGACTGGAAGTGTTTTCAGACTGGATGACATGTGTATCACTTTCCCCTTGTCACCATGGTGACACCAGACCCTACTCCAGTGCAGAGAGTTGTTTTGCGATCTGAAGTCACCATGTTAACATACGGTCATGCATGGTTACGAGGTGATATGGCTCCAGTGTGTCTCTAACATCTCTCCCCAGCTATTCAACAGGAGAGTGAGGGTTAAGCCACATAGAGTCCACTGATAATGTGATGTGATTAGGACCCACTCATGTTGGCCTCTTCATCAGTGGCGTCCATGTTTGAACAGAGGTGCTGAGGAACATTCCAGGACCTCTGGCCTCAGTGGGAACACAATCACGTTCCATTCAGAACACTAATTCCATAACCACACAGAACGCCATGTATGTTGTTGAGACAGCAGGGACAGATAAGACAGGGCTTTCCAGACAGAGTTCAGTGTGTTAAATCGGAGGGCATGTTGTCCTGTCCTCTGGCAGTCTCTATGGGGGTTCAATTCTCGGGCCGACTCTTTTCTCTGTATATATCAATGATGTTGCTCTTGCTGCGGGCGATTCCCTGATCTACCTATATGCAGACGACACCATTCTGTATACTTCTGGCCCTTCCTTGGACACTGTGCTATCTAACCTCCAAACAAGCTTCAATGCCATACAACACTCCTTCCGTGGCCTCCAACTGCTCTTAAACGCTAGTAAAACCAAATGCATGCTTTTCAACCGTTCGCTGCCTGCACCCACGCGCCCGACTAACATCACCACCCTGGATGGTTCCGATCTAGAATATGTGGACATCTATAAGTATCTAGGTGTCTGGCTAAACTGTAAACTCTCCTTCCAGACTCATATCAAACATCTCCAATTCTAAAATCAAATCTAGAGTCGGCTTTCTATTCCGCAACAAAGCCTCCTTCACTCACGCCGCCAAACGTACCCTAGTAAAACTGACTATCCTACCGATCCTCGACTTCGGCGATGTCATCTACAAAATAGCTTCCAATACTCTACTCAGCAAACTGGATGCAGTTTATCACAGTGCCATCCATTTTGTTACTAAAGCACCTTATACCACCCACCACTGCGACCTGTATGCTCTAGTCGGCTGGACCTCGCTACATATTCGTCGCCAGACCCACTGGCTCCAGGTCATCTACAAGTCCATGCTGGGTAAAGCTCTGCCTTATCTCAGTTCATTGGCCACGATAGCAACACCCACCCGTAGCACGCGCTCCAGCAGGTGTATCTCACTGATCATCCCTAAAGCCAACACCTCATTTGGCTGACCTTTCCTTCCAGTTCTCTGCTGCCTGTGACTGGAACGAATTGCAAAAATAGCTGAAGTTGGAGACTTTTATCTCCCTCGCCAACTTTAATCATCTGCCATCTGAGCAGCTAACCGATAGCTGCGTCTGTACATAGTCCATCGGTATATAGCCCACCCAATCTACCTACCTCATCTCCATACCTTTTTTATTTATTTTTCTTTTCTGCTCTTTTGCACACCAGTATCTCTACCTGCACATGACCATCTGATCATTTGTCACTCCAGTGTTAATCTGCAAAATTGTAATTATTCGCCTACCTCCTCATCCCTTTTGCACACAATGTACATAGACTCTTTTTTTTTATTTTTTTCTACTGTGTTATTGACTTGTTAATTGTTTACTCCATGTGTAACTCTGTGTTGTTGTCTGTTCACACTGCTTTGCTTTAGCTTGACCATGTCGCAGTTGTAAATGAGAACTTGTTCTCAACTAGCCTACCTGGTTAAATAAAGGTGAAATAAATCAAAAGGACAGGGTGAGTCAGCCAGACCAGAGAACAGACTGAAAGGTGTTGATTCCAGTCTGAAAACTGTCGTTTGAGAACAAAGGAATTTGACTGGTGTCTGGAATCACAGCTGGTATTCTGGTCTGACTGATGTCATCAGTGTATTGGCCAATGGATACAGGTTGCGGCTGGGTTCGATTGATGAGGTCATAGGAATGGGACAGAGGTACATGAAGTGAAGAGGACACAAGATATTTGAATCCAGTCTCCCCTTACCACAGCCAATTCATTGCCGGTCATTAACATCATCTATCAGTGAGCCACCTCATGGCTTGTAAATGGGACTCTCCTTCCCTGTCGTGTATACCCCAGTGACTGAGCACAGAGTCCTCTGTCTAACATCTACTGACTAGACCCATTACTGGTTCTAAGTGAGTCACTCAGATCATGTTGCTGGCAGGACGTTTTATTCAAGTAGAAATTTAAAAGGTCCAACACAACATGGACAGCTCGCTTCAGTAGGATTAGACATGCATTCTGAGCAATCAGGAAGTTGTCATTTGATTACCGGACTCTATGTGATGTGCCAGTCTCAATATCAGTCTGTCAGTACCCATCTCTTGTTCCATCCTGACCTTCTATGGTCCTTTTATATGAATTGTATAGCCTTATGTCTGCTTTGATGTTACTCCTTTTGTCTCCTACTGTGGCTTCTACTGTGTGAATGTTCAAGGTGACATTGAATGTATGTAATTGATAAACAGACCTTATAATGTATGGTCTGAAACTCTGGGTTAGCTCAGAGAAGGAGAAGCCTGTCTGTCATTCCATTATGATGTTGTTTTAGATTTGACATGGTTGGACAGTGTGATGTGTGATCAGGTGGAACATTTAAATGACAGGGAATAAGGGAGACAGATTAATTTAGGGGAAGGAGGGAAGATGGTTGCTTTTAAAGAATGGCAGAGGCTGAGCGGTGTACTATAGGAAGCCTTTCTGCCTCAGTGACCTGACCTTTGACCCAGACCCCCTGGACATTCCATGTGTATCTCTGACCATCAGGTGGACAGGAAATTACTCACAGGAGAGACAGAATAACAGGACGTTAGAAAAATGGCCAGGAATTAAGGGATGAGCTAAGGACCAACAGTGCTTTTAGAAAACAATTCCCCCACAATCCTTGAAGTAGTTGCAGCTGATTTGACAGAATTGGCTTGGTGAAAGCGTTTTTCAATCGATTTTAAGTTGGATACTTATTAGCTGATAATGACTGGCTGAGACACCCTAATGGTGCAGTTTCGAGCAGTAATAAGCAGGTGTTATCCTAATGTTGCAGTAATGTAGTCAGGTTGATGCGAGGAAGAGCTGTCTGAACACTGGTCTGAACAGAACAAGAGACTTTGTTAATGCAGAAGCTGGCTTGAGCTTTGGTTCTCTCAAACATTGTTTTTTTCCCAGGGGGGTTGAAAACTCTCATTGTTTAGATTTGAAAATCCAACAGTTGTATTGAAAGGGGGGGCTCGTGGGCTGTGTGTTGCTGCCCATGTGGGTGTTTGAGTGAGAAACACAAAGGCGAGCCAATCAGTAAAAAAGCACAGCCCCCTTCATTATCGACTCATCTTGCCTACAACATCATGGATCCTTCCCAGACTGAAGTGAAGAAGACTTTGAGTTAGGTGTCAGCCAGACTAGCAGTTATAAGCAGTTATGACCTCTTGTTGAAAATGACTCAAGCTGAACTGAGTACTTGATTTATTTTTTAGTTGACAGACACCATAGCTGTGAGAATGTACAAACATGTTTTATTCTCATGGTGTTACAAGTGAAATAACAGAACCCAACCTGGCTAGTACTCTCTTTACTGGTGATGTCACCAGAGAGAACAAAATGGAGAGGAAGGAAAGCGAGATAGGGAAGGAGAGAAATATACATTCTAGCTACTCTCATTCAGTCCTATCAGTGTTTCTCTTTTGGCACATGTAGTGTGTTTTGTTTCACACTGCTGAGGCATGACTCAAGGCTGTGTGCGATATGAGGGAGATAGTTGTGACTCGTTATCAGCCACCTGATTCCCTCCCCTTTCTCTCTCAGCGTTGTTATTGCTCCTTTGCCGTTACATTCTCTCTCTGGATCCACAAGTGTTCTAGCCGGGAATCCACACTGAATATCACACAAATGTAGTGAAATGGACACACTTGCTAGCCAACTTCAGTAGCTTTCTCATGGTGTTTTGAGCTTCTTGCACACTGCTTTCGTGGAGGAGAGAGACACTAAGCAGGTTTCCATTGACCCAGGTTTATTCGACAAAAGCGTTGCAAAAAAAAAACACCAAAAAAATCATTGCGCCATCTAATGGAAACGGCAGATATATAAATAGTTAAAGATCGAAAACAGTTTTATACATTCGACGGGTGGATTTATTTTGTCTAACTTTTTAAAAACAAATTACGATGAAAACGCTGTTTTTAGAATACATGATGATTGACGAATAATTCTAAAGGTACGGGGGGGGCACATGATGTCAGGTAGCCTAACTATAAACTCCACTCCACATTCAATTGTAAATGCCTAGTCTACTGCTTGCTAAACACATTTGCTTTGCCTGACAAGGATTGTCCTGACTTTCAAGACTGCCCGCTTTGCTTTTCTGGTTGGCCGGAAAGTTTCACCATCCAATTATTTCAGATCTGCAAGTTTCACAATGGCACGGGCCATTGCGATATGTGAGCACATGAGACATTAGAATATGGCAAATATAGTCAATTATTGCATTCTATCCATGCTGAATTTCGCGGGCTACCTAGACATTAATAGGTGTCAGGACATATGAGGTGTGACAATTTATTAATGCGCAATTTGCCTAAATGGGCAATGGAAACACTTCAACCACTACATTTTTATTCAACAGTATAGGTTTTTGCTAGGTCTTTTTTTATAGGTATGACGTCATTACGCCCAGCTGTTTTTATCGACACACAAGATAGTTAAATGGAAAAGCACCATAGCAGGCAATTGTCGCATCTATTTTCTATGCAAACTTTCTAAATGTCGACAAAAACAATCTCTAGATAATTTAATGGAGACAGAGCTAGTGTATCAGAGGAAGGCTTGTGATAGTCATTAGTGATTTAAAAAAAAAGTCAGGTATTACTTTATACTCACATAAATACATTTCATTGCCCAGTTATCATACAGTATATTGACACAGTTCAGACCGAAATTCCCCTGAACACATATTTAATTGTGCTAGCAACAGCCCCCGAGACATTTGACACTTTCATCAGTGCAGCTGTTTCCATGGCTACTGTAAGTCATTAAATAGGCAACAATATTCCACTGTGACTCAACTACCAGAGGAAGACCACAATCCCAGCAGCAGGCCCTCTCCAGAGACTTACAAAAGGCCTACATTAACATAGTCTTTAATGGGTTTGAAAGTGTCCCTGCCCCAATCTTGACTTGGTGGAAACTAAAGGGTGGAGTATGTGTGAGCAAGGGTGGAGTATGATGGATAGTCACACAAGCATTCTCCATTTCACTAGGCTGATTCCAGCCTGCTTAATTGTTTGAAGGGGATAAAACATACTAGCCTGGTACAACCAGACTGATCTGGCAAACTGTATATATAAGCTCACAAAATCAGTGTGGTTGTACGAGGCTAAAAAATATACAGGAGCTGGCTAATTTTCTCAGAGACTGAACTAAATCGGGTAATTTTGTCATCCAAGGAGGTTTGTTTGTTGTATTTAATTGTTTTGATGGTAAAGCTAAAGCATTGGTATGTATGGTAAAGGACCACATTAAGCCACAGTTATTCTGTTGTTTACCTCTCCATAGCAACACATCACTTGGAGCAGGTTGTCTCAAGTTCTTTTACATTACAATTTCATGTTTTTAACTGTACATTGGTATTTCATATTTTTAAACGTACATACATTATGAAATTAGGTATCAGTTCTATTGCTAAGTTCACCTTTTCCAAATGAAAACGTAACATCTCTGTTGTTGCTTGTGGTGTGCATTCATGAAAGCCAAGGGAAGCCAGGTTTCCTAAAAAACAAAAGAGTCTCTCTGGGTTTCATAATTTTCCTTAAATTCGCAAGAGGCTGAATGTACTGTATCTCACCGGAGAAAGCATCCGAAACAGTCCCCCTTTGTCTCTGTATGTGTAACTCATCTATCTGATGCTGTCTGGTCAAAAATAGTATGACATAAAATAGAGCCAATCAGAGTTGAGCTGAACTGAGTGAGCTCATCTGTGAATGGTCCTGGAGCACCAAAGAAAAGTGTCAAGTGAAGCCAGTTTGCATTTGGTTTCACACCAATCACATCACATTGAGAACAAAATGTAATTGACAGAAACAACTTAAATTGTTGTATCTCGTTGTGTTGTTGTCCTGATGGCTAGCTAGCTACTGTAGATAAAATGGTCCCTTTCCTAAATTAGCCATGGATGGCGATAACGATTTGGACTTGAGGTTTTAATTATTTCTCCATACTGGCCAATGATTATAACGGTAATTCTAATCCAACCAAAAATTCATACATTGTGCCCCTGGCCTGAGAGGATGGAAGTTGAATATGTAGCTAGATGTAGTAGGCTAATGTTAACTAGCTGGCCCTTTTGTTCTCCATGAAAGGAAGTTAGGCTAGTGACCAAGCATTTTAGCCAGGTAGTCTAGGACAACAAAAACTAAAACCGTGTACTGTATGATGGAGTCATAGACCATTTTGTCAACATGAAAGAGAGGAGGATGGCATTTTTCTACATGTAGGGTGAGTAGACATGTTTTTTCTACTTGCATAAATGCACGCACGCACGCACGCGCACACACACACACACACACACACACACACACACACACACACACACACACAGAAATCAGAACCATGGGCAGCCAAATCATATTTACCTCACACTGATTGAACTAAATAGTTTTTGGTATCTTTTAGATGTCACTGTATTAGACTAAGCATAGTTGATTTGATGTTAAAATGGTGCTGGAAAAATGGAGGCAGCTACTGTTTTCTTTGCGACTTGCGGTAACTCTCTGGTGTTCTAAATCAATAGTTGTTTAGTGGTCCGAAAATGTGGGAAACATTAACTTGCTTGACCATGCTGTAGGTCATGTAACTGTTTGTATATATGTATATACTTTGTGGACTTCACCGGACAGATGTTGCTGTGATGACTTAAATGTAAATGTAATGAAACAAATGTGTTGTTGAATTGATTTTGCCATTGTGTCTTCTTATTTTCTCGTCCTTAGGCGTATATTTCACGGTGTCAAGGCATATGAACTAACAGTTTATAGAGCAAACAACCTATTATGGCTTTCCCAGTGATTTTACCCACGCACCGCTAATGGTTGTTGCCAGAAACTGTTCCATTTGCTGGGAAGGGAGAGCTCTGCCTTAATAAATATCCATATTCTAATTGTTAGAGCTGATTAATCCGAGCAGTAAAACAACATAATTTTCTCTAACAACATTTCCATCACAATCTTAATGAGCTCCAAGTCGTGCCTGCCTGTTGTTGGTGGGTATTTGCGTGAGAACGTTATAAACAAGTGTACTAAGCTCCTTTTTGAGGATGGCTGTTTGTGGTGACCGTTTCCTAATTGGTGTACAGATGGTTACTGACTGTGCCTTATAAACATTCTCTGTTGATTACATCACAGCCAACCACCCCTCTCACAGTCTCCATGCTTCTACAGTGGGGAGAACAAGTATTTGATACACTGACGATTTTGCAGGTTTTCCTACTTACAAAGCATGTAGAGGTCTGTAATTTTTATCATAGGTACACATCAACTGTGAGAGACGGAATCTAAAACAAAATTTCAGAAAATCACATTGTATGATTTTTAAGTAATTAATTTGCATTTTATTGCATGCAATAAGTATTTGATCACCTACCAACCAGTAAGAATTCCGGCTCTCACAGACCTGTTAGTTTTTCTTTAAGAAGCTCTCCTGTTCTCCACTCATTACCTGTATTAACTGCACCTGTTTGAACTCGTTACCTGTATAAAAGACACCTGTCCACACACTCAGTCAAACAGACTCCAACCTCTCCACAATGGCCAAGACCAGACAGCTGGGATAAAATTGTAGACCTGCACAAGGCTGGGATGGGCTACAGGACAATAGGCAAGCAGCTTGGTGAGAAGGCAACAACTGTTGGCACAATTATTAGAAAATGGAAGAAGTTCAAGACGACGGTCAATCACCCTCGGTATGGGGCTCCATGCAAGATCTCACCTCGTGGGGCATCAATGATCATGAGGAAGGTGAAGGATCAGCCCAGAACTACACAGCAGGACCTGGTCAATGACCTGAAGAGAGCTGGGATCACAGTCTCAAAGAAAACCATTAGTAACACACTACACCGTCATGGATTAAAATCCTGCAACGCACGCAAGGTCCCCCTGCTCAAGCCAGCGCATGTCCAGGCCCGTCTGAAGTTTGCCAATGTCCATCTGGATGATCCAGAGGAGGAATGGGAGAAGGTCATGTGGTCTGATGAGACAAAAATAGAGCTTTTTGGTTTAAACTCCACTCGCCGTGTTTGGAGGAAGAAGAAGAATGAATAAAACCCCAAGAACACCAACCCAACTGTGAAGCATGGAGGTGGAAACATCATTCTTTGGGGATGCTTTTCTGCAAAGGGGACAGAACGACTGCACCGTATTGAGGGGAGAATGGATGGGGCCATGTATCGCAAGATCTTGGCCAACAACCTTCTTCCATCAGTAAGAGCATTGAAGATGGGTCGTGGCTGGGTCTTCCAGCATGACAACGACCCGAAACACACAGCCTAAGGAGTGGCTCCGTAAGAAGCATCTCAAGGTCCTGGAGTGGCCTAGCCAGTCTCCAGACCTGAACCCAATAGAAAATCTTTGGAGGGAGCTGAAAGTCTGTGTTGCCCAGTGACAGCCCCAAAATCTGAAGGATCTGGAGAAGGTCTGTATGGAGTAGTGGGCCAACATCCCTGCCGCAGTGTGTGCAAACCTGGTCAAGAACTACAGCAAACATATGATCTCTGTAATTGCAAACAAAGGTTTCTATACCAAATATTAAGTTCTGCTTTTCTGGTGTATCAAATACTTATTGCATGCAATAAAATGCAAATGAATTACTTTAAAATCATACAATGTGATTTTCTGGATTTTTGTTTTAGATTCCGTCTCTCACAGTTGAAGTGTACCTATGATAAATATGACAGACCTCTACATGCTTTGTAAGTAGGAAAACCTGCAAAATCGGCAGTGTATCAAATACTTGTTCTCCCCACTGTATGTATACAGCTCGGCTCCACAGACATTGGGATTCATACACAGTACTTAAACTCCCCACCAAGGACACAGAAAAATACAGATGTATCCCAACTTGTCCGTTTGAGAAAGACTCCCTCCCTCCTTTTCCACACACACTTAGTAATGTTTACATATTTTGCATTACTCATCTCATATATATATATATATATATATATATATATATATATATATACATATATATATATATATATATACTGTATTTTATTATATTCTCCTGTATTTTAGTCTATGCCGCTCTGACATTGCTCATCCAAATATTAATATTTTTTTAATTCCATTCCTTTACTGTTGGAGCTAGAAATGCAAGCATTTCGCAACACCGGCAATAACATCTGTTAAAAACATGCATGTGAACATGTCGAAGCAGCCGATATGCATCTGTCAGCACATCATATGAACTTGAGACATCTGAAGGTATAAATCCACATTACCCATATGTGGCCAATTCTTTTTATAGGGACTATAATACTAATTTAGATTGCAAATCACACGTTGTAGCCCTACATGATTCCTTAGCTATTACACTGTGTTGATTCATAATTAACTTGAATTCAGTTGGTCCTGTACCAACAACTTAGCCAAGGAGATTGTGGGTATAAAGTAAAATTATCAATAAACAATGTGTGATAAAAAAGAACATAGCCTAAAGGTAAATGTTTGTTATGCTATGTGTCTTGAGTTATCTGGGGGTCCGGATATCATGAAAAAAATCTACCCCAGAATGAAGTGAACACTGCGCCTTTAAAATCAAACAGCGCACCCTAATCCCACGGTCGACTCCACACTGTCCACATTCGAATCAAGAGGTTTGCTTTAGTTCAGTGTTTTGCCTACCCACTTGTAATAACCGTTTAATTATAGGCGAGCTAAATTGGCGTTGTGAGAGGACCACAGTGGAATTTGTTCAGCAACTTGCAGGAAAAGTTTGGAACACATGCACTCGCTACAAAGTTGCAAACAACGTTTTTTGAATGGAGGTTTCGGCTGTGAGAGCCATAGTGAAGTTCGGAACGGGGCGCAGGCTGGGGTGGTAGGCTATCTGATCAGACAGTATCCTGTTGCGAGCAGAGTCAGCTGGCTCACCGAGGAGAGGACGGAGCTTATTCTCGCTATTATTCGGATCTTTGTCCATTCTGGAGTAGACCTAGGTATAATTGCTTCCGCGGGATAGCTGACACACTACGGGAGAAACTGTACTATAACTTCGGGTTGGGATCTCCACGTCAGAATACCGCGTGACAGTGCTCTCTCTCCGCTGACTGGACTGGGCAGTAGACTGCGGTAATATTTTACTTTGGGAGTAACGAGAGTTTGGATTTCATATTTTCGTTTCAATTGTTTACTGTGTTTAACGTTGTTTTTATCGGCTAGCCTACTTTTAAATAAATTGGACAGAACGTTTTTTGTGAAAGTTGTGGCTCGAACCTTAAATCAGATAATAGTTTATACACATTTTGTAATTCACTTCAAGATGGATAAATACGACGATTTGGATCTTGAGGCAAGTAAGTTTTTAGAAGACCTCAATATGTATGAGGCATCTAGGGACGGGCTGTTCCGAATGAAGAAGGATGCACGGAACAACTCCGACTTTGAAGAAACCAGGAGAGTTTTTGCCTCCAAAATGACAAAAATCCACATACAGAAACAGCAAGAGGAAATTGCCAAAAACAATTTGGTAGTGAGAATGAACGGGGGTCAAAACAGAGCGGCAGAGAGCACGTTTTACACCAAAGACAGGCCGCCTATCAATAGCTACAGACCGGCAGGGGAAGCTGCAGCCAAGCCTCCCATACTCTCTGGCCCTTTGCCAGGCACCGCAAGTGGCGCGAGTCAGTACGCGCCCTATGACGCTCTGAAACACCATTCACCCAGTCAACAGTCATACGGCTACGGAAACAATTACGATAACAAGGAGCGTTTTGAGCCGCATTCTTACCACCACGCCTTGAGTCCCACCAGCCCTGGGAACGCACACACACATGCTTCTGGTCATCCTGCCAGTCCCTGGGGCACTTTGGCCTCCTACTCCTCCAGGGGTGGCCAGGCCTCCTCAGGATCCTCCAGCCCTGCTGGATCATCAGGCCTTACGTGCAGCCCATCTCAGCAGCCCCCACACCACTCACCATCCCCCCTTCTCCGACAGCCTACAGTCTCCGAGCCCCACTAGACTGCACCAGAGCAAGGCTGCCACCCTACTGGTGCAGCAGAGACCCCCCTTGTTGTCTGATGCTGGGGCTGCAGCAGACTGGATGCGGAGCTTGGGGCACCCAGACCTGTTAGCACCGCTCCCTCTGAGTGCCTTCACTGGCGGAGCTGACCTGTACCAGCAGCTGTCTCCCCAACTTGCCACTGTTACACCGCCAACAGGCCCTTACTCAGCAGCATCCTCTATGAGCCCAAGATCAACAGCCAACCATGGCAATCTAGGCCAGAACGGGCTCTCTCAGAGTCCTGTGGTTCTCACCCCCAGCCCCACCCATGCTCAAGTGGCTGTCCCAGCCCCACCTGCACCCCCATCTGAGGCAGCCCAGCCCAAAGCCACAGCTGGAGCTTACTTCCCTGCCTCTGCCTCTCCCTCTGGAATCAGTGTCTCTAGAAGCTTTGGCCAGGGTCAAGGTGTAGGCCAGGCGCAGGGCAGGCAAGTGGCCATGGGGGTGGATGTGCCCTCTGGCCTAGACAGCCAGCTGTCCTCTGGTGGTGAGGCATGCCAACCCCAGCCCCAGTCTGAAGCCCCCAGCACCCCCAGAGCTCTCAAACTGTCCAGCCAGACTCTCCATGTCCAGCCGGAGCAGGGGCCGTCTGCCGCCGAGATCAAATTAGAAGCCCTGACCAAGCGTCTGGAGAAGGAGATGGACGCCCAGCCCAAGGCAGACTACTTCGGTAAGCTTAGGTTGACATTTTGATCGACCAGGTGTCTCTCTTTAATCAAATTCACTATATCTATGTGTTGGTCACTAAGTGTGAAAATGGCCCACTGTTCCAAACTTTTCACCTCCTTCATTTAACCTTATCTTTGTGTATGCGTGTGTATGTTTTGGTTTGCTCATGACAGATCAAGTGGAATAGTTGTGAAGGAGTCGGGCAGGAGGAGAAGAGAGCAAGAGGTAGGGCAGGAGGAGAAGAGAGAACGAGGTAGGGCAGGAAGAGAAGAGAGAAAGAGGTAGGGCAGGAGGAGAAGAGAGAAAGAGGTAGGTCAGGAGGAGAAGAGAGAAAGAGGTAGGTCAGGAGGAGAAGAGAGAAAGAGGTTGGGTAGGAGGAGAAGGGAGGAAGGAGGAGGAATTCAATTGGTCAGCAGAAACAGATTTGTAAAATGCCCAAGAGCATGGCTTTCTGCTCCTTTTTTTAAGCTAGTGCCACGCAGCACCCAGTTTGCGTGCTCTCTGAAAATTGTTATTTGGAAAAAACGGGAGAAAATAAGTGCTTGGCTGTCTTTCCCCCAGCTATACTGCTGTACCGTACCAGACCTGTACTCTGTGTGCTACAGTTATAAACTGCTGACAAGGTGTTTATTACTCTGCTCTGAGAGCCCAGTTCCAGGCTAGTCCTGGTGGAAAATGGAAAATATGTGTACAGTATACTATGTCCTGAAGGTAAGGCCCAGAGTTTTTCCTCCTCATCCAGATGTGTTCGGCATGTTGAGGCAAGGCCAGTCATCAAAACGGGACGTCCAGCAGAGAGAGAGAGAGAGAGAGAGAGAGAGAGAGAGAGAGAGAGAGAGAGAGAGAGAGAGAGAGAGAGAGAGAGAGAGAGAGAGAGAGAGAGAGAGAGAGAGAGAGAGAGAGAGAGAGAGAGAGAGAGAGAGAGAGAGAGAGAGAGAGAGAGAGAGAGAGAGAGAGAGAGAGAGAGAGAGAGAGAGAGAGAGAGAGAGAGAGAGAGAGAGAGAGAGAGAGAGAGAGAGAGAGAGAGAGAGAGAGAGAGAGAGAGAGAGAGAGACCTAGCGTGCACTTGTCCATCGGTCAGGTACGATGAACGTCAGTCAGGATTGTAATTCAAACCCCGTCCCAGACCCCCAGAGGTCCGCTCATTCAGTATGTACGGGAAGATGTTCTGGGGCATGTCGCTGTCATGCTGAACACACCCACACAGATTTATAAGTGCACATGTTAACATGTTATAGAGATTCCTGTGGGGGGCCGCAGTGGAAGATGGTAGAACCTTTGTGCATGACAATACTGTAACGCTGACATGCTCACAGCACACACACCCAGCACACACTAATTTTCTGCGTTATGCTGTCGTGCCATAAAATAGCCTGCGTGACGGCCAGATGCAGTTCCTGGCCTGGTCTACATACTGAACTGAAAGAGAAGCTCCATCCCTGACCTGCTTTTTCCACTGAAAGGAGAGGAGTATTCTCTCAGCCTGAACCGTAGGTCTGGATGCTCAAAGAGCAAGCAATGCAGAAGCAGAAGCACAGTGGCTCGGAGAAACTCCCTAGAAAGCCAGGGTCATAGGAAGAAACCTAGAGAGGAACCAGGCTCCGAGGAGTGGCTGTGTCGGGTAAAGTTTATAAGAGTATATGGTCATTAAGGCCAGATTGTGTTGAGTTACTCCTCTGTAATAAGCAAACTATGGATAAATGAAGAACCATAATTCTACGGGAATGATGTTCTATTCCAGGGTTATCAGTTCAATATGTCATTTATTAAAGGATTGCCTAATTTGTATGATACAGTATATTATTGACCAGTGTGACTATAGAGTATTAAGTATGTAAGCCATATTTACACTGGGGGCATATACCTAGTGATGTAGTAGGTTCAAGTAAAAGGGAGATTAGTGTGGCCATCCTAAAGGCTCATATGGGCCACCTCCAAAATGAAACCCTATTGCCTATTTAGTGCACTACTTGTGACCAGGGCCCATATAGTAGTGCACTGTATAGGGTGCCATTTCAGACCCATGCCTAGTGAGTTCCAGCCAGCTAGGGCTGGGGTCTCTCATATCATATACTCTCTGCTCTGATTGGCAGAGCTGTAGCTGGATGTTCTGGGAAACTGAGTGTCGTGCCAAACGGCTGCACCAGGGGAACACAGAGGAATGTCTGGAGGACGGGACGGGGCTGAGGAATATAAAGAGTGGGTGGGGAGCACACTTAGTTTCATAAATGATTAGATTAGCAGAAGGTACTTCGGGTTAATTTATAGAACCTTTTGGTGCGTCTTTGGCTGTGAGAGAGAGAGGGAGGGGGGTAGAGCAGGGAAAGAGAGGTAGAGTGGAGAGCAGATTTATGGGTGGGAGGTCAGACAGGAAGGGTGAGTGGTGGGATAGGACAGAGGGTGGAGGGGATCACTGTTGCCACACACACACAGATAGTAGAGGTTGAGTGCTTTGTATTGTGTTGTGATTAAGGATGTCTTTCTCCTATCAGGCTGTAGTCTGTTGACTGGACAGTTTGCCTTAACTCTTCCCAGAGTTTCTTGGCTTCTGCTTTGGCACTCAATCTGTACCCCTGACAAGTCCTGCAGGAAGCCTTTGTGTGTGTGTGTGTGCATCTCTCTCTCTCTCCTCCCTCTTTATCTCTCTCTGTGTCTGGGCCTGGGGCCTTGCTTCAGTGTTTGATTGGTTGTATTAGTAAATGTGTGTTAGTGTAGTGAGATAATGTTTTTGTGATGTTAGGCTGTTGTTTTGGGTGGGACCAGTGTTGATGTGATTTCATAATGTCCTAGCCTTGGATTCTAATACTGCCATATGATACACACACAAACATGACAAGTCAACTACCATAATATCAACTTCCTGTCAGAGATTGTGGAGGTTTATGAAGAGGCTTGTTGTGAGCCATTGGGAAGCAGTAGAGGCAGACGTTTTGACAGCTGGGCTGGTGTTTGGGGGGTGAGGTGAGGTGAGGGGGGGGGTGAAGTTTTGGCTCTGTGTTTTGATTCCATTCCCCCCTCACCCATGCCCTCATAACCGTTAAAGAAAGCACTCCCCTATAAAATCACAGGGGTTTTGGAATATGGGACTGTAATCAGGGAGAAAAATGTTGCTTCTTTACCTAAGAATGTTTGTCCTAAACAGGAACCAGTTTGTTTGGTTGTTTATGTATCCCTCTTACTTTTCAGTGCATTTTATAGTTTCAATGGCATGTGCATTACAAACAACAGCTGTGACTTTCAACTCTGGTGGAAAATCATACAATTCTCAGTTTTGAAAAGTCAACCAAGTAAAACCAAAGTTGAGCTGAACAAACCCAACCCTGTTGAGTCCATACAGTAGAGCTGACTGTCTGTCAGTCAGTCTAATGATGGATTGAACCTAGAATTCCAGGGTTGAGGCCAGATTTTGGAGGAGAGGAGAGGAGGGGTAGAGGAAGAGGAGGAGGGAGGAACACATGATGAGAGGGGTAGGCCCTTAATCTCCAGACATTGTTATATAATGGGATAGGGTAGATGCGGCTGTGCTGTAGGCCACAGTGGTTTATTGTAAGTGTTAATTCAATAAGGGGAGGGTTAATTCAATAAGGTGTGTATATAGCGCATTCCTATATTGTTTTAAATTATTAGAGGTATTCCTATATTGTGTTACAGTATCAGAGCTATTCCTATATTGTGTTACAGTATCAGAGCTATTCCTATATTGTGTTACAGTATCAGAGGTATTCCTGTATTGTGTTACAGTATCAGAGGTATTCCTATATTGTTTTACAGTATCTGAGAGTCTTGATAGACAGGACAAATGGCTTAAAGCCAGTCATAGGTTATGCCAGACTAGAGGACTGTGTTGTAGTTAACAGGAGATGTTGATTGAATTAAGTATATATACTTAAAACAGCCTCGATTAGTTGGGGCATGGACTCTACAAGGTGTTGAAAGCGTTCCACAGGGATGCTGGCCCATGTTGACTCAAATGCTTCCTACAGTTGTGTCAAGTTGGCTTGATGTCCTTTCAGTGGTGGACTATTCTTGAGCATGGAAAACCCCAGCAGTGTTGTAGTTATTGACACAAACCGATGCGCCTGGCACCTACTACCATACCCCGTTCAAAGGCACTTCAATCTTCTGTCTTGCCCATTCTATCAGGTATCAAGGTAAGACACAAGTGCAGACTGTGTGAAGTAACAATGTTTATTGTAACAACAGGGGCAGACAAACGACAGGTCAAGGCAGGCAGAGGTCGAAAATCCAGAGTAGGAGCAAAGGTACAGTACGGCATGTAGGCTCAGGGATGGGAGGAGTGGTCAGGTGGGAGGGTACAGGGTCAGGACAGGCAAGGGTCAAAAACCAGGAGGACGAGAAAAAAGAGAGGCTGGGAAAAGACAGAAGCTGACAGGACGAATGCTGGTAAGCTTGACAAACAGGACGGACTGTCACAAGGAAAAGGACAGGTGAAACAGATCAGGCCGTGACACATTCACCCTCTGAATGGCACACATACACAATCCGTGTCTCAAAAATCCTTCTGTAACTTGTCTCCTCCCCTTCATCTACACTGATTGAAGTGGATTTAATAAGTGACATCAATAAGGGATCATAGTTTTTACCTGGATTCCCCTGGTCAGTCTATGTAATGGAAAGAGCAGGTGTTTCTAATGTGTTGTATACTCTGTGTACATTCAGTTTATTAGGTACACCCATCTAGTACCAAGTCGGACTCCCCTTTGCCTCCAGAACAGCCCGAATTCTTCGGGCATGGAAACATTGCTCAATTGATTTCAAGGGACCTACTCGTGTGCCAGGAAAACATTCCCCACACCATTACACCACCAGCCTGTACCGTTAACACCAGGCTGGATGGGGCCATGGAGTCATGCTGCTGACACCAAATCCTGACTGCCACCAGCATGACGCAACAGGAACCGGGATTCATGTTTTTCACTCCTCAATTGTCTAGAGTTGGTGATCGTGTGGAGTCACCGCTTATTCTTGTTTTTAGCTGATAGGAGAGGAAGCCCGTGTGGTCGTCTGCTGCATTAGCCCATCCATGACAAGGACCGACGAATTGTGCGTTGCGAGATGCCGTTCTGCACATCACTGTTGTACTGCGCCACTATTTGTGTCCCGCCTCTTTGCTTGCACAATTCTTGCCATCCTCCTTCGACCTTTCATCAACGAGCTGTTTTCTCCCACAGGACTGTCGCTGACTGTTTGTCGCACCATTCTCGGTAAACCCCAGACACTGTCCTGCGTGAAAAGCCCAGGAGACCGGCCGTTCTGAGATACTGGAACCGGTGCGCCTGGCTTCGATGATCATAACATGCTCAAAGTCGCTTAGGTCCCTCGTTTTGCCCATTCGATCAAACAGTAAATGAATGCCTGTCTGCCTGCTTTATATAGCAAGACACGGCCACGTGACTCACTGTCTGTAGGAGCAATCCATTTTTGTGAACATGGTGCTGTACATAATAAACTGTGTATAGCTCTATATTGTGTGTAAAGCTCAATATTGTGTGTATAGCTCTATACTGTGTGTATAGCTCTATATTGTGTGTATAGCTCTATACTGTGTGTATAGCTCTATATTGTGTGTATAGCTCTATACTGTGTGTATAGCTCTATATTGTGTGTAAAGCGCATCACCGGGGGCAAACTACCTGCCCTCCAGGACACCTACACCACCCAATGTTACCGGAAGGCCATAAAGATCATCAAGGACAACAACCACCCGAGCCACTGCCTGTTCACCCCGCTATCATCCAGAAGGCGAGGTCAGTACAGGTGCATCAAAGCTGGGACCGAGAGACTGAAAAACAGCTTCTATCTCAAGGCCATCAGACTGTTAAACAGCAACCACTAACATTGAGTGGCTGCTGCCAACACACTGACTCAACTCCAGCCACTTTAATAATGGGAATTGATGGGAAATTATGTAAAATATATCACTAGCTACTTTAAACAATGCTACCTAATATAATGTTTACATACCCTACATTATTCATCTCATATGTATACGTATATACTGTACTCTATATCATCTACTGCATCTTTATGTAATACATGTATCATTAGCCACTTTAACTATGCCACTTTGTTTACATACTCATCTCATATGTATATACTGTACTCGATACCATCTACTGTATCTTGCCTATGCTGCTCTGTACCATCACTCATTCATATATCTTTATGTACATATTCTTTATCCCCTTACACTTGTGTATAAGACAGTAGTTTTGGAATTGTTAGTTAGATTACTTGTTGGTTATTACTACATTTTCGGAACTAGAAGCGCAAGCATTTCGCATTAACATCTGCTAACCATGTGTATGTGACAAATAAAATTTGATTTGATTTGATATTGTGTGTAAAGCTCTATATTGTGTGTATAGCTCTATATTGTGTGTATAGTTCTATATTGTGTGTATAGCTCTATATTGTGTGTAAAGCTATATTTTGTGTGTATAGCTCTATATTGTGTGTATAGCTCTATATTGTGTTACAAGTATGAAGAGGTGAAACTTAATGTTGTCTCTTGTCTGTGGCTGACAGTGGATGTGTTGCAAATGGTCCCCTATTCCCAATGTAGGGAGTAGAGGAGCATTGGGGATTCTGCCAGTGTGTTAGGGGAGGCGTACAGACGTAGTGCCTGGTGATGTCTGTCTGCAGGAGAGCAGGCCAGAGACAGAAGCTTCTTTGTGAGTGGCCAGGCGAGGCGGTACTGTCCCTGGCGTGGTCTTCGTCCCCCTGGGGAATGTTGTGTGTGTGTAACACACTGTTGTTTCAGCACAGTGCCACGCCATGCTGCTGTGGGCTCATGTTGTTCTGTTACCACATCTCCCTCAGCACACTGCCAACCTCTCAGCTCAGTCAAGAAGGCCACAGAACACAAAACACCTCAGAGGACACATGACACAAGAGCTCTTTCTATTTTCACTGGACTCTCTTTCACTCTCTTTCTCGTTCTTTCTCTCACTCTTTCTCTCTTTCTTTCTCTCACTCTCTCACTCTATCAGTCTATGGAACTTTCCACCTCTGCTGCCTGTCAGCTGACTAGATTATACTGCATGATTAGTTATGTGTGTGTGTACGTTGCTATGCACTGCAGTATGCACATGCATGATTGAAGAGGGTGACAGAACAAACCACTGGCTGTGAAGACCCAACATGATACATTGATTAAGACTTGGCATGTTCTGGGTGACAACCCAATAACAGTTGGCCCATATGAACTACTGAACCTCACCCTCCACAGGTATACACACCAGCTTGGACAGCTCTCCAACTTGCATTACAGTCTCTTACTTTTCTATCCCTTTCTCATCTGGCCTCTTTCTCTCGCCCCTTTCTCTCTCTTTCCTTCTCTTGTCTGTCTGTCTGTCTCTACCACCAACCTCTCACTTCCTGTCCTGTCTGACTGGTGGTCTATAAAGGGGAGGGCGAAAGGTGTGTGTGTGTGTGTGTGTGCATGCTGTCTGTCTTGCAGCAGTGTGTGCAGGGAGCAGCATTTGGTATGAACAGGTCTTTTATCACTGTGTTCATGTGACAGACTCCTCTAACCCAGAGCCAAACCAAACAAGCAGATTGGAATATATTTCCCCTTTCAATGATACAGCATGGCTAACTCATTTCCTTTGACTGTTGTTAGGCCTTTTTCATTCCATTGTTTCTGTCTGGTTTTGTCAGGCTGCTTGTTATGGATCCAGCCTCTTTATTCATGTTATGGAATGTGTACAATTCTAACGTTCTATTCTAACAGGACAACTGCTTAAGACTGAGACAGTAGTGGTGCCAAAGTACATGATGGTGGCACAGTGTGTGTGTGTGTTCATGTCTCTGACCTGGCTGTTGTGTTGTGTTCCAGGGAGCTGTGTGTGTGTTCATGTCTCTGACCTGGCTGTTGTGTTGTGTTCCAGGGAGCTGTGTGGGAGCTAGTTCATGTCTCTGACCTGGCTGTTGTGTTGTGTTCCAGGGAGCTGTGTGGGAGCTAGTTCATGTCTCTGACCTGGCTGTTGTGTTGTGTTCCAGGGAGCTGTGTGGGAGCTAGTTCATGTCTCTGACCTGGCTGTTGTGTTGTGTTCCAGGGAGCTGTGTGAAGTGTAACAAGGCGGTGTACGGAGCCACTGCGGCCTGCCAGGCTATGGGAAGCCTCTATCATGATGTCTGCTTCACCTGCAGCGCCTGCAGTAAGTACTACTACAGTAAACCCTGTCCACCTCACCTACTCTCTCCTTAAATCTATCATGATGTCTGCTTCACCTGCAGCGCCTGCAGTAAGTACTACTACAGTAAACCCTGTCCACCTCACCTTCTCTCTCCTTACCTCTAACATGACATACTTCACCTGCAGCGCCTGCAGTAAGTACTACTACAGTAAACCCTGTCCACCTCACCTTCTCTCTCCTTACCTCTAACATGACATACTTCACCTGCAGCGCCTGCAGTAAGTACTACTACAGTAAACCCTGTCCACCTCACCTTCTCTCTCCTTACCTCTAACATGACATACTTCACCTGAAGTAAGTAACCTACCACTTTCCCCCCTATATTAATATATATGTATAAAATATATATTTAAAAAATATATAGATAATTAACATTTTATAATTGTAACGGCATTCTTTGTTTGTTGAATGAGAGTCGGACCGAAATGCAGCGTGGTGGTTACTCATGTTTTTTAATGAAGAAAAAACGGAACGAGACATGAAATAACTAATAAATACAAAACAACAAAACGGAACGTGAAACCTAATTACAGCCTATCTGGTGAAACTACACAGAGACAGGAACAATCACCCACGAAATACACAGTGAAACCCAGGCCACCTAAATACGGTTCCCTATCAGAGACAACAAGAATCACCTGACTCTGATTGAGAACCGCCTCAGGCAGCCAAACCTAAACTAAACACACCCCTAATCAACCACAATCCCAATGCCTACAAAAACCCCAATACGACAACACAATAACATAAACCCATGTCACACCCTGGCCTGACCAACTAATTAACTAAAACACAAAATACTAAGACCAAGGCGTGACAATAATTATTACAACTATTTTATATATTCTTTTAATGGATGGTAAATCGTATTCTGTGTTAACTTAAACGACTTAAATCAATTATAAAGTATGTAGGAAATATAATGGAGCTATATATTTTTTTATATGATCATCTTTTGAGAACTAAACATTTTAGAACTAACAATCACCAAAATAAAACTAGACAGGGAAAAGCCTAAAATTCTAAAAATGTCGTGGCATGGGGCCCCCATTGATTTTGTTATAACGTTATAGTTACTCAGATAGCATAAGAACTTAGCTACTACTACTACTACTACGACCACTACCACTACTATGACCACCACTACCACGGCCACGACCACTACTGCGACCACTACCACGGCCACTACCACGACCACTACTGCGACCACTACCACAACCACTGCTACTACCACTACTACGACCACTACAACTACTACGACCACTACCACTACTACGACCACTTCCACTACTACGACCACTACCACTACTACAACCACTACCATGGCCACTACTACGACCACTACCACTACTACAACCACTACCATGGCCACTACTACGACCACTACCACTACTACGACCACTACCACTGCCACTACTACGACCACTACTACGACTACGACCACTACCACTACTACTACCACTACTACGACCACTACCACTACTACAACCACTATCATGGCCACTACTACGACCACTACCACTACTACAACCACTACCATGGCCACTACTACGACCACTACCACTACTACAACCACTACCATGGCCACTACTACGACCACTACCACTACTACAACCACTACCATGGCCACTACTACGACCACTACCACTACTACGACCACTACAACTGCCACTACTACGACCACTACCACTGCCACTACTACGACCACTACTACAACCACTACCATGGCCACTACTACGACCACTACCACTACTACGACCACTGCCACTACTACGACTACGACCACTACCACTACTACTACCACTACTACGACCACTACCACTGCCACTACTACGACCACTACTATAACTACGACCACTACCACTACTACTACCACTACTACGACCACTACCACTACTACTACCACTACTACGACCACTACCACTGCCACTACTACGACCACTACTACGACCACTACCACTACTACTACCACTACTACGACCACTACCACTACTACGACCACTACTATGACCACTGCCACTACTACGACCACTACTACTTCCACAACTACTACTACGATCACAACCACTACTACGACAACTTCCACTACTACGACCACTACCGCTACTTCTAAGAATCCCTGAGTAACTGAATCACATCGATTGATTTGATGAATCAATGAGCCACTAAACTGCAGCTGTGGTGTTCTAGCTTCATGTCCCAAGGTCTATGTGTTCTGATGTGGCATTCTCTTCTCTTTGTGTGGGCTGAAGGAGAGACTGACACACCCTGAAACTAAACACCACAGTTCCTGGGTTATAATCATGGAGCTGATGGTGTGTATATGTGTGCAGTATGTGTGTGTGTGTGTGTGTGTGTGTGTGTGTGTGTGTGTGTGTGTGTGTGTGCCTGGGGCGGGGGATGAGTGTCGGAGAGATGATGTGACAGTTCCATTTAGTAGAACAGGAACTCAGCATACAATACAACTCATAGCAACATGATCTGACATGAGCTGCATGGGATCCTGTTCAACACACTGGATGGACTAGGTTAGGGATTCCCAAACTCAGTCTTGGGTCCCCCACATCTGGGTGCATGTTGTGGATTTTGCCCTAGAACTACACAGCTGAGTCAAACTACCAACTGATCATTACGTTTTGATTATTTGAATCAGCTGTGTAGTGCTAGGGCAAAAAAACGAAATGTGCACTCTGTGTCACCTAAACCCTTGACTAGGTGACTAGGTGACTAGTGTGTGTGTGTGTGTGTGTGTGTGTGTGTGTGTGTGACTGTGTAAGGCACTAAAAAGAAGAGCCACGGAATGGACAGAGTTAGGGAGGCTGGTAGTGTCTAAACTGGGGGGAGTTAGGTAGATACACACTGACTACATACCGCCCATACCCTTCTCCATCTGAGGGCACAGAGGCTGCGGCCGGCTCCACAGGGAGAGGGACCAGGCCGGGGAGGAATGTATGCGTAGGGGGCCTCCGGGTGGGAATCCGAGGAGAGGACACAGACTGGTGTTATGCCAGCTGGACCCAGGGAGGTAGGGGTGCACGGGGCAGGACAGGAGGACCATTCAGAACTACCTACCACCCACTTTCAAGTTCCACCTACGCCGGAACACACACACACACACACACACACACACACACACACACACACACACACACACACACACACACACACACACACACACACACACACACACACACACACACACAACGGTCTTGTTAAGCAGACTCTCCCTCCCCCTTAACCTCTCTACCACCTTCATGGTTCTTTTGTTGCATAACAGAATCTTTATTAATCTAAACTTAAAATACTTAAAGGGGAAGGTAGGGGGGAGGTATTGGGGAGACAGGGGGTGCATCCTTTGTTAGGTAGAAGGATAGTTCAAGCTGCATGTCTAAGACAGAAGACGCTAAAAGCAGCTATTTATTGACTCTTCTAGAACGGTCACAAGCATGCCTGTTTAAAGCACCAGCACACAGCAGCCCAAAACACCACTCAAGCCCCTTCAGAACTCCCCTTCACCCAGAGGAGATGTGGGCTTGTTTGTAAAAGAGGAGAAAGGCTTCCAGGTCTATTAAAGTTGGCTATAGAGTGGGCTTCCAGGTCTATTAAAGTTGGCTATAGAGTGGGCTTCCAGGTCTATTAAAGTGGGATATAGAGTGGGCTTCCAGGTCTATTAAAGTGGGATATAGAGTGGGCTTCCAGGTCTATTAAAGTGGGATATAGAGTGGGCTTCCAGGTCTATTAAAGTGGGATATAGAGTGGGCTTCCAGGTCTATTAAAGTGGGCTATAGAGTGGGTTTCCAGGTCTATTAAAGTGGGATATAGAGTGGGCTTCCAG
Source organism: Oncorhynchus masou masou (assembly GCF_036934945.1). NCBI lineage: Eukaryota > Metazoa > Chordata > Actinopteri > Salmoniformes > Salmonidae > Oncorhynchus > Oncorhynchus masou. The sequence continues at coordinate 69,635,199 of NC_088240.1, forward strand.
GTCTATTAAAGTGGGATATAGAGTGGGCTTCCAGGTCTATTAAAGTGGGCTATAGAGTGGGTTTCCAGGTCTATTAAAGTTGGCTATAGAGTGGGCTTCCAGGTCTATTAAAGTGGGATATAGAGTGGGCTTCCAGGTCTATTAAAGTGGGATATAGAGTGGGCTTCCAGGTCTATTAAAGTGGGCTATAGAGTGGGTTTCCAGGTCTATTAAAGTGGGATATAGAGTGGGCTTCCAGGTCTATTAAAGTGGGATATAGAGTGGGCTTCCAGGTCTATTAAAGTGGGCTATAGAGTGGGTTTCCAGGTCTATTAAAGTTGGCTATAGAGTGGGCTTCCAGGTCTATTAAAGTGGGATATAGAGTGGGCTTCCAGGTCTATTAAAGTGGGCTATAGAGTGGGTTTCCAGGTCTATTAAAGTGGGATATAGAGTGGGCTTCCAGGTCTATTAAAGTGGGATATAGAGTGGGCTTCCAGGTCTATTAAAGTGGGATATAGAGTGGGCTTCCAGGTCTATTAAAGTGGGCTATAGAGTGGGTTTCCAGGTCTATTAAAGTGGGATATAGAGTGGGCTTCCAGGTCTATTAAAGTGGGATATAGAGTGGGCTTCCAGGTCTATTAAAGTGGGCTATAGAGTGGGTTTCCAGGTCTATTAAAGTTGGCTATAGAGTGGGCTTCCAGGTCTATTAAAGTGGGCTATAGAGTGGGCTTCCAGGTCTATTAAAGTGGGCTATAGAGTGGGCTTCCAGGTCTATTAAAGTGGGATATAGAGTGGGCTTCCAGGTCTATTAAAGTGGGCTATAGAGTGGGCTTCCAGGTCTATTAAAGTGGGATATAGAGTGGGCTTCCAGGTCTATTAAAGTGGGATATAGAGTGGGCTTCCAGGTCTATTAAAGTGGGCTATAGAGTGGGCTTCTAGGTCTATTAAAGTTGGCTATAGAGTGGGTTTCCAGGTCTATTAAAGTTGGCTATAGAGTGGGCTTCCAGGTCTATTAAAGTTGGCTATAGAGTGGGCTTCCAGGTCTATTAAAGTGGGCTATAGAGTGGGCGTCTAGGTCTATTAAAGTGGGCTATAGAGTGGGCTTCCAGGTCTATTAAAGTGGGCTATAGAGTGGGCTTCTAGGTCTATTAAAGTGGGCTATAGAGTGGGCTTCCAGGTCTATTAAAGTGGGCTATAGAGTGGGCTTCTAGGTCTATTAAAGTGGGCTATAGAGTGGGCTTCCAGGTCTATTAAAGTGGGCTATAGAGTGGGCTTCTAGGTCTATTAAAGTGGGCTATAGAGTGGGCTTCTAGGTCTATTAAAGTGGGCTATAGAGTGGGCTTCTAGGTCTATTAAAGTGGGCTATAGAGTGGGCTTCTAGGTCTATTAAAGTGGGCTATAGAGTGGGCTTCCAGGTCTATTAAAGTGGGCTATAGAGTGGGCGTCTAGGTCTATTAAAGTGGGCTATAGAGTGGGCTTCTAGGTAGTCTATGACAATAATCTGTTGGTCAAGACAAAGGGCTGTTAGAAGGAGCAACGAAACCAGAAGGTGAGCAGAGACAGCAAAGCTCCAGCAGGCCGCTAAAGACCAGAGTAGGTGAGAATGAGAGTGAAGGTTTGTAGGATATTACACATCTCAACCTCAGGAGCAGGAGTAGATCAGCAGACTGGACGGCTGGGAAGTGCACTGGACAGGAAATGACATGGCAGGAAGTGGTTTTGGTCGCCGTGACGTCTAAAATATTTTTGCCACCTTGAATTGTAATGTTTTACTTTCCTTTTAAGACCTTTATTTATTTTGCACTTTCATTCTCATTCAAATACTCATCATGCTCACAACTTTGGACCAGAGAGAATGGAACACCTTTAATACCAGCACGACTAGAGATATTTGCGTCTCAGTAAGTGTTGTCTTTGTCTCCCTCAATAAAGAGGCCCTGTTCTCACAAACGTAGAGTCAAAATCCGCCCTCACGACACACAGTTAGGCAGTCATCTCCCAGCTTTTCCCAGTGGAACCTGATTCGGCATGATTTGATCAAGCGGAGAGTAGCATAGTGCGTGTGTGGACTAGAGCATCTGGCTGAGGTGAGAATGGAGGGGATGTGGTTTTTTATGAGAACAGAAGTGTAATTGTTGTGTCCTGAGCCCCACCAATCCCAACCCAACTTACAACATCAGCCTCTCCAATGAATCCTCTGCCGTTATAGAACACAAACATGGATTGGAGGTGACGTTAGTGATCTGAAAACTGTTGCGGTTTGAATGCTGGCACTCTTAGATGGTGGATAGTTTGTGAAGCTGAAACACCCTACCCTGTCCCTACACTCTACATCTGATGAATGTGATTGAGGTAAGGGAGGAGTTCGCTGTGAGTAACAATTTCCTCCAAATAAACACTTCTAGGCCCTATTGGCCACATGATGTTGTGCTGGGAAATAAGTATTAGAAAGGATTCAACTAAATGAACCTTTATTCACATGCTTTTTGTGAACCATTTCATCTTTTCTAAGGAAGAGTGAGTTATGGGTATTATAAATGTACTAGTGCTTATAGTACAGTAATAGACAGGCTTATAAATTATTCATGAAAGGTGTTGGAGAAGTGGACATATAGATCTTAGAATCAACCTTGAGGTATTAAAGAACGTTTTCACTAGAAAACAGCCCAGGCCTGTGTGCGTTTTCTGTCTCTGGGGCATTTATTATTTATATTAGGGGGGACAGAGTCATCATTCTTCTGGAACTCTGTCATTACTGTCAGCACAGTCTTCTTCTGCCATTCATTCATCTTATCTTCTCACAAGGCTCCCTGCCTTTTCTCTCTCCCTCTCACTCTGTCTCTCTCCCTCTCACTCTGTCTCTCTCCCTGTCTCTCTTTCTCTAAAAAAAGCAGGAATGTGAAGAAGTGTTCATCCCCCCATTCCATCCATCGCTCTTTTCTTCGTTCCTGAGGGAAATGAAGGGGAAAATAGGGTTATTAAATTATGATTATTCAAGGGACAGTTTTGCACCTTTTCCTGATGCGGAGATGGTGGTCTTGTTGTTGTAACGATTGCCTTTCTGACCTTGATATTGTCAGTTTATCCCACTGAAGTACAGGCAGGATAGGTATGTCATATGGCACTTATTACAAAGGAATGTTACATTCCATTCAAATCAGTTCAATGTAATTCAATTAAAGGTGGTACATGATTAGACCGTTAGTTCCGGGTTTTGTCAGGAAGCTTGGCCAGTTTCATAATGCTACTGAATGCGCAGGTTCAAAGCCTTGATACAAGTATAGTACAGGATGTCTCATTGTTTGGCTCTATCCATGTCCGTAAGAGGATCAAACCCTTTCAGATGGCTGCTGTGGGCTGTCAGGAGCTCTACTGTGATTTAGTGTCTATTGTTGTTACCCCTGAGAGGGTCCCACATGGCGTTAGATGTTTTTAGGATAATGTGGGTTCTAGGTTTATCACGGATTTAGAGTTAAAGTACCAGGGAGGAGGAATCAGTGGAAAGTCTTATTTTTCATTATTTTCCCTGGGGGGAGGGGTCACTAGGGTCATGTTCTGTAGGGGAGAAGACCTTAACTCGGGGAAACAGGAAGGTACTACCTAAACTTCAGCGTTCTTATTGGACAAAACTACCTGAACTGTCAGGAAGAACACACATGTCCGTTTTCCATTGCAAAAGGTTTCGCTACAGTGTGGCCTAGGTGTTTGTCTGAACTCTTCTGCCTCCTCAATGCCATGATCAGGTCACCACTGGTATCATTGCAACCGGTGCTCTGCTCTTCTCTCCATTCCAGGCCTGTTGTGTTAAGACCCCCCATTTCCTCAGCCAGCCATTTTCTGACATTGAGACCTGTGAATTAAACATATTAGTTCTTAATCGGTTAGTGATTATTTTAGCAGTTAGTGATTGTTTTAGCACCATCTCTCTACTCGCCTTTCAACATTTTTGATTAGTCTAACGTGTGAAGCTAATGGCTCTGTGGCAGACAGGAGATTAAGGCTACCATTCACTAGTGTTAACTCCTCCCCCGTCCCTCCTTCACCTCCTCCCTGAAAATGTGTGGAATGTTTCCCTTTCCTGTGGGATGGAGGGAGGGGAGGGGAGAAGGGGGTATATTATGGGGGATTCAGACAGACAGACAGGAAGTGTTCTCGGTGTGTGGAGCGATCTTGGAGAGAACAGACAGAAAGCAGGAAAGAAGATGAGCTAGCACTGCCTCTGGGCCTGAGGCCTGGGTCTCAATTCAATTCAATGGGCTTTATTGGCATGGGAAACATGTGTTAACAATGCCAAAGCAAGTGAGGTAGATAATATACAAACGTGAAATAAACAATACAAATTAACAGTAAACATTACACATACAGAAGTTTCAAAACAATAAAGACATTACAAATGTCATATATACAGTGTTGTAACAATTTACAAATGGTTAAAGTACACAAGGGAAAATAAATAAGTCTCTCTCTCTTTCTCTCTCTCTCTCTTTGCCACGTGAAGCAAACCATTAGAGAACTCTGTTTTAATCAGTTACGCTCTGTTTAGTCATTGTATTCAATCACACCATTTTCCCCTCATGTGCTAGTGATTGTCTCAGCGAGGCCCCAGATGTGTTCCCTGTAGTTCCCAGTGCAGCAGAAAGCTGTCCAACCAGGTCCGTCTCTCTCTGAAGCAGATTAAATCAAGAGGCTGCTACAGTATTAGACTCAGTGTTTATTTGAGTTGGTGTCTGGGAATTAGCAAGACTTAATGGATTCTGTCTGACGTTCTGGAGCCTTTGAACTGAAATAAGTTACCACAGCGCTTAGGAGAGATGTATAGGGCTCATTAGCCTGGTCCCAGATCAGTTTGTGCGGTCGAATAGATCTGAGACCAGGCTAGGATTTCATATGGAGTTCACACATCTCTCCAAATACTCCCAGATTCCTCCCGTGTGATCTGCTGCAATTTGGAAAAAGTAATATTTGGTCTAATCATGGTCAGACAGTTTGATCTCATGTTTGGGCCCAGCCCAAATTGTTCAGTGTGGTTTCAGTTAAGTTTATACTTTAAAAGCCCATCTCTCTGTTCTTCGTCCCAGGCAGAAGGCTACGGGGGAAAGCATTTTACTACGTTGGTGGGAATGTGTTCTGTGAAGAGGACTTCCTGGTAAGTAGTCCGTCTGGATACTGTATCTAGAACCCTGCATAGTTTAGCAGTACAGTGGGGCAAAAAAAGTATTTAGTCAGCCACCAATTGTGCAAGTTCTCCCACTTAAAAAGATGAGAGAGGCCTGTAATTTTCATCATAGGTACACTTCAACTATGACAGACAAAATGAGAAAAACAAATCCAGAAAATCACATTGTAGGATTTCAAATTAATTTATTTGCAAATTATGGTGGAAAATAAGTATTTGGTCACCTACAAACAAGTAAGATTTCTGGCTCTCACAGACCTGTAACTTCTTCTTTAAGAGGCTCCTCTGTCCTCCACGCATTACCTGTATTAATGGCACCTGTTTGAACTTGTTATCAGTATAAAAGTCACCTGTCCACAACCTCAAACAGTCACACTCCAAACTCCACTATGGCCAAGACCAAAGAGCTGTCAAAGGACACCAGAAACAAAATTGTAGACCTGCACCAGGCTGGGAAGACTGAATCTGCAATAGGTAAGCAGCTTGATTTGAAGAAATCAACTGTGGGAGCAATTATTAGGAAATGGAAGACAGACAAGACCACTGATAATCTCCCTCGATCTGGGGCCCCACGCAAGATCTCACCCCGTGGGGTCAAAATGATCACAAGAACGGTGAGCAAAAATCCCAGAACCACACGGGGGGACCTAGTGAATGACCTGCAGAGAGCTGGGACCAAAGTAACAAAGCCTACCATCAGTAACACACTACGCCTCCAGGGACTCAAATCCTGCAGTGCCAAACATGTCCCCCAGCTTAAGCCAGTACATGTCCAGGCCCATCTGAAGTTTGCTAGAGAGCATTTGGATGATCCAGAAGAAGATTGGGAGAATGTCATATGGTCAGATGAAACCAAAATATAACTTTTTGGTAAAAACTCAACTCTTCATGTTTGGAAGACAAAGAATGCTGAGTTGCATCCAAAGAACACCATACCTACTGTGAAGCATGGGGGTGGAAACATCATTCTTTGTGGCTGTTTTTCTGCAAAGGGACCAGGACGACTGATCCGTTTAAAGGAAAGAATGAATGGGGCCATGTATCGTGAGTTTTTGAGTGAAAACCTCCTTCCATCAGCAAGGGCTTTGAAGATGAAACGTGGCTGGGTCTTTCAGCATGACAATGATCCCAAACACACCGCCCGGGCAACGAAGGAGTGGCTTTGTAAGAAGCATTTCAAGGTCCTGGAGTGGCCTAGCCAGTCTCCAGATCTCAACCCCATAGAACATCTTTGGAGGGAGTTGAAAGTCTGTGTTGCCCAGCAACATCCCCAAAACATCACTGCTCTAGAGGAGATCTGCATGGAGGAATGGGCCAAATTACCAGCAACAGTGTGTGAAAACCTTGTGAAGACTGACAGAAAACGTTTGACCTCTGTAATTGCCAAAAAAGGGTGTATAATAAAGTATTGAGATAAAGTTTTGTTATTGACCAAATACTTATTTTCCACCATAATTTGCAAATAAATTCATTAAAAATCCTACAATGTGATTTTCTGGATTTATTTTCTCATTTTGTCTGTCATAGTTGAAGTGTACCTATGATGAAAATGACAGGCCTCTCTCATCTTTTTCAGTGGGATAACTTGCACAATTGGTGGCTGACTAAATACTTTTTTGCCCCACTGTATGTGAATAGGTTATTATCTTTCTGACAGCAGATATGTGTCTTCCACCGTGTGCTACTGTGACTATATGTGACCGTGACCTGTGGACTCCAGATTATAGTTTAAATTTGATTTCTTCACCTCGTGGCCCAGGTTCAGGTTTCTAAGCGATTCTGGATCAGTTTACTCCTGTTGGGGCATTAGGGAGGGGAGTTGGGTAACTGGAGCTTGTACTTATCCATGTTTTAGAGGCATACGCCCCTGGGCATTGCACAGTGACCTTGTATAAAGAAGGACAAGCAGGAGGACCCATGTTTACCTCAGCTGCCCTGTCACAACAACACGCTCCATTACATTACAGTTTGTCTGTTACTAGTCGATTCATTCAGTTGTCCTACTGTCTCTGTGCTGCTAATGAGTCAAACTTATTTTGCCTGGTATTAGAGGACTATTTCTGGACATGGTTGTGTTTATCCCTAATTAAACATTAAGTTGATGTGGTAGAATTCCCCCGTGTATCATATGAGGTGGACTGGTCTCATATGAGAAGGAGACTAGGAGTCAGTCTGAGATGCCAGCAGTTTCCTATGAGATGATGTAGCAGCCCTAACCTCACTGTCCTCCCCTCTCCTCTGCCTGTTCCAGTATTCTGGATTCCAGCAGTCTGCAGACAAGTGTAACACATGCGGACATCTGATCATGGATATGGTGAGTGTTTCGTGTGTGTGTGTGTGTGTGTGTGTGTGTGTGTGTGTGTGTGTGTGTGTGTGTGTGTGTGTGTGTGTGTGTGTGTGTGTGTGTGTGTGTGTGCGTGCGTGTTGGGCAGCAGAAACATAGAGTCACTCCTCCTTCAGAGAACTTCCTGTGGTTACATCTGGAGAAAGCTTAGGAGGAAGTGGTGGTTTCAGGACACACACACACACACACACACACGCAAACACACACTCTAGGGTAAAACCAGGACACATAGAGAAAATATAAAGGCCAGTAGTCATCAGCAGGTATAGTAACACATGAAGGATTTACCATGACATGGCTTTACACATGTTAACCATACATAGCTGTAGCGGGGGGGGGGCAGATCTGTTTCTCTCTCCAACACACTGCTTCCCTCAGCTACTAACTGTAAGACAATCAACTCTATGCTCCATGGATGAGTGATCAGCGATCCACTACTTGTTCGATATGATAAAGCATTGAAATTCTCTCTCTCTCTCTCTCTCTCTCTCTCTCTCTCTCACTCCCCTTCTCTTGCTCTCTCTATCCCCTTCTCTCGCTGTGCCTTTCTCCATCGTCCCTTCTCTCTCTCTCTCTCTCTCTCTCTCCACCCCTTTCTCTCTCTCTCTCCCTCTGCCCTTCTCTCTTTCTGTCTTTCTCCCTCTCATCTCTTTCTCTCTCCCCTTCTATTTCTCTCTCGCTCCCCTCTCCCTTTCTATCTCTCCCCCCTCCACCTCTATAGATCCTGCAGGCCCTTGGGAAGTCCTACCACCCTGGCTGTTTCCGTTGTGTCATCTGTAACGACAGTCTGGACGGAGTGCCCTTCACTGTGGACACAGAGAACAAGATTTACTGTGTCAAAGACTACCACAGGTATGTGGGTACAACCGTTACGAACAATGCAACACATAAACATATTTGTTTAACTGGCGCTAACAATACGGCCAGAAGTCATGTTGCTATAACAGAAGTCAGTGGCAGTTCCAGCAGGATCAGGTTTTTGCCACGTGGAGAGGAAGGGGGCGAGGGGAGATGTTAGGTAGGAAGAGCTGAGTCGCCTGTGGAAAGCAAAGGGAGTAGCAGCATGGGGTCACCTCAGCCAAGCACAACAAACACACTGAATCAGGAATCTGGTCACAATGGAATCCACAGCAGCCGGCCAGGCCTGACCAGGGCAACCACCCAGTATACTGACAGAACCATGTGGAAACTAAGAGCCATGGGCCTTATGTTAGAGCAATCAGAGCTCACTGTACTGAAGCCACCAGATGTCTTTTCCCGCCTATTCATGGTGAATTGTCACTAGCATTCATTCTTTAGCATACTGTTGCTTTGATTAAAGGGATAGTTCACCCAAATTACAAAATGACACATTGGTTTCCTCAACCTATAGGCAGTCTATGGACAAGGAATGACATCAATCAATGCTTTTGTTTAGTTTCCCTGGCACTGCTTCCACATGCTAACATTTTAGCATTCATGGCGCCAATCCCATTGAAGTCATGAAACCGATATTTGCATTTTTCATGCATCATGTCCAAATCATCCGAAAGTCCAAATCATCATTTGGCTCCCGAGTGGCGCATCGGTCTAAGGTACTGCATCTCAGGGTTAGAGGCATCACTACAGACCGTGGTACGATTCCCGACTGATCACAACCGGCCGTGATTGGAATTCCCGTAGGGTGGCGCACAATTGGCCCAGCGTCGTCCGGGTTTGGAAGGGGTAGGCCGTCATTGTGAAGAAGAATTTGTTCTTAACTGACTTGCCCAATTAAATAAAGGTTCAATAAAAATGTCAACTAAAAAAGTGGTTGTGAAGCTCAACATTTACATTTATATTTTAGCGACTTACAAGAGAAATTAGGTTTAAGTGCCTTGCTCAAGGTCACACCACCAGATTTTTCACCTAGTCGGCTCGGGGATTCGAACCAGCATCCTCAACAAAGTCACTTATAGATGCTGTGAACATGATGCCCAAAAAAATGCTAATGCTAATTGGTCACATGACTTGAATGGTATTTGTGCCACAAATGCTAAAATGGTAGCATGTGGAAACAGTGCCAATGAAACTAAACCAAAGCATGGATTGCTGTTATACCTTGTCCATAGACTGCTTACAGGATAAGGAAACTATGTGTAATTTTATAATTTGGGTAAACTATCCTTTAAACGCAAATCAAAGACCGTGGTATTACACTGGGCTATTAACACAATACTCTTATAAATACTGCACAGAGTCCAGGAAAAACAGGAATTTAATACGGATACCCTATTACGCATATATCTAGGACAAGAAATGTTTGTGGTTTCTCAATCAGACCTAGTCATGCCCACTACACTGAGAGGGCCTTTGTTTTACAGACTCAGACATTCAGGTGCCAGCCAGCTGCACACGGTGTGCGCGTCTGTTTGTGTGGGGAAAGAATGAATGTATTTTTCTGGATTGGTTGAATCACGTGTGAGGCTGAGCCAGCACATCTGCAGACCTGGAGACTCACCACCTTTCCTTAGCAGTCTCAATGCTCTCATACACACACACACACACACACTGAAGGGGAGAGACGGGGCAAAGGAGGAGAGACAAATCAAATCAAATTTTATTTGTCACATACACATGGTTAGCAGATGTTAATGCAAGTGTAGCGAAATGCTTGTGCTTCTAGTTCCGACAATGCAGTAATAACCAACAAGTAATCTAACTAACAATTCCAAAACTAATTTCTTATACACAGTGTAAGGGGATAAAGAATATGTACATAAAGATATATGAATGAGTGATGGTACAGAGCAGCATAGGCAAGATACAGTAGTACAGTATATACATATGAGATGAGTATGTAAATAAAGTGGCATAGTTAAAGTGGCTAGTGATACATGTATTACATAAGGATGCAGTAAATGATATAGAGTACAGTATATACGTATACATATGAGATGAATAAGGTAGGGTATGTAAACATTATATTAGGTAGCATTGTTTAAAATGGCTAGTGATATATTTTACATAATTTCCCATCAATTCCCATTATTAAAGTGGCTGGAGTTGAGTCAGTGTGTTGGCAGAAGCCACTCAATGTTAGTGGTTGCTGTTTAACAGTCTGATGGCCTTGAGATAGAAGCTGTTTTTCAGTCTCTCGGTCCCAGCTTTGATGCACCTGTACTGACCTCGCCTTCTGGATGATAGCGGGGTGAACAGGCAGTGGCTCGGGTGGGTGTTGTCCTTGATGATCTTTATGGCCTTCCTGTAACATCGGGTGGTGTAGGTGTCCTGGAGGGCAGGTAGTTTGCCCCCGGTGATGCGTTGTGCAGACCTCACTACCCTCTGGAGAGCCTTACGGTTGTGGGCAGAGCAGTTGCCGTACCAGGCGGTGATACAGCCCGCCAGGATGCTCTCGATTGTGCATCTGTAGAAGTTTGTGAGTGCTTTTGGTGACAAAGGAGCAAAGGAGGAGAGACGGGGCAAAGGAGGAGAGACGGGGCAAAGGAGGAGAGACGGGGCAAAGGAGGAGAGACGGGGCAAAGGAGGAGAGACGGGGCAAAGGAGGAGGGAAGGGGCAAAGGAGGAGAGACGGGGCAAAGGAGGAGAGATGGGGCAAAGGAGGAGGGAAGGGGCAAAGGAGGAGAGACGGGGCAAAGGAGGAGAGACGGGGCAAAGGAGGAGAGACGGGGCAAAGGAGGAGGGAAGGGGCAAAGGAGGAGAGAAGGGGCAAAGGAGGAGAGACGGGGCAAAGGAGGAGAGACGGGGCAAAGGAGGAGGGAAGGGGCAAAGGAGGAGAAACGGGGCAAAGGAGGAGAGACGGGGCAAAGGAGGAGGGAAGGGGCAAAGGAGGAGGGAAGGGGCAAAGGAGGAGGGAAGGGGCAAAGGAGGAGAGAAGGGGCAAAAGAGGGGAGAAGGGGCAAAGGAGGAGGGAAGGGGCAAAGGAGGAGGGAAGGGGCAAAGGAGGAGGGAGGGGGCAAAGGGGAGACTGGTGAAAGAGAGGAAGAAGGGTTAGAAGTGTTAATCAGAAAAAAGAGTAACAGATACAAGTGCTGTATCTATATCAAGCCTGGTGGTCTTTCTGTAGGGAACCAATATAAACCAGACATATATTTTCAGTCTGAAACTGTTATTATTTTTATCAATTGATTTATCTTCGTTGTTCCTTCGTTTTCTCAGGGTCTTGGCCCCCAAATGTGCAGCATGTAACCAGCCCATTCTGCCTTCAGAGGTAAGCTCTCTTTGTACACAACATCTTCAAGTAATAGCCTAAGGACTTACATGTATACAGCCATAAAATAGGTGTTTTTCTGATCATCTGCATGTCATGTATGATAAAAATACCAAATTGATCGGTTGACTACTAGTGTAATGAACAGGGCCTGGAATGGTTCCTGTCTGCAAAGTGATTTCAACAGGAAGAACTCCTGTCCGCAGTGATGATGAATGATAATCAAAATGTTCAGGCATATATTATGGTTTACGATGCAAACACTTCCAGTCCCATCCCATGTCGATATAGACAGTCACATTGCAACCCCTGACCTGATTCCCTCAGGGTAAAGATTGATAACCAACCCCAGTGTTGAACCTGAGACATGAGCCAGATGTGAGGAGAGAGTTTCTCTGGCATAGCAAACGATCAAGTATCCTACTGAGGCAGTAGGAAACGATCAAGTATCCTGTGGCAGAAGCAAACGATCAAGTATCCTACTGAGGCAGAAGCAAACGATCAAGTATCCTACTGAGGCAGAAGCAAACGATCAAGTATTCTACTGAGGCAGAAGCAAACGATCAAGTATTCTACTGAGGCAGTAGAAAACGATTAAGGATCCTACTGGGGCAATAGCTAGGTCAGGTTCTAGTGCCGGAGAAGGAGGAAGGGGTGTGCTGTGTTTTAACATGTTGCACATGAGCAGGTATCCCTTTAAGCAGTTGTTTGGATGTAGAGGGACTTGAAAGGGATCTCAGGCATGATGATCAGCTTTCCCTCTTTAAACATTTGGAACTCGTCTCTGAAGTCTCGCTCTGTAATGAACACGATGGGAGACAGAGAGCTGGTTTCAAGCGCAGGGCGCAGCAGGTGTTTATTTGTAAAAGACCACAGGAGGAGGCAGTTAGCTGGGTCCAGGGGCAGGCAGAAGGTCATACACAGGGGGTCCAAAAAGGCAACAGTACAGGCAGGGAATAGGATAGTAACGTCGTCCATGAGATCAGGCAATAGGTCCGATAGGCTAAGTACAGGCAGGGAATAGGCAAAAGGCGTCGTTAGTGAGGCAGGCAAAAACTATCATACACGGGAGGGGAAAATTAAGGGGAAACCCAGTGCTCCGAATAGAAGTGTGTCACAAAACAAACAATACCTCACAATGATGGGGTGCAAAGAACTTAACTAAATAGTGTGTGATAATGACATACAGGTGTGTGAACAAGTGATCAGAATTCAGGTGATTGGGATCTGGAGAGTGAGCTGCGTTCAGGGGATCTATGTGTTTGAGAGTGTGAGCTGGAAAGTGGGCTGGAAAGTGAGCGGCATTCAGGGGATCTACGTGTTTGAGAGTGTGAGTTGGAAGCAGACGTTGCAGGCTCTCTCCTGAGCCAAGCAAGCTGCAGTCAGGATTCAGGAAGACATCCATTTTCACAGCTTTTTACTCAGTCTTAAGGTCTGGGCTGAACCATTAAACCAACCTGATAACAGACCTGGGAACATCTCTTGTTGTAATGGCTGCCATAGTTACACGCAGGTCAGCAAACATCCCCCCAAACATTTTATTTATTTATTTAGTGGTTGATTGAGCTGGCGCAAATGGAACCAATGGAATAGTCCCTAAAGAGCAAATCCAGAGGATCTGGCACTCCATTCAAGCTCAATCAAACTATCAATGTATCTGAAAGAGCGCTATTTGAACCAGAGGCCCTACTAGGACACCATCCACTGAGGTGTAGATTCAGGGCTGGGCTTCTATTGGAGACCTCTGTGTGTAGGCCTACGTGGGGTGGTTTTGGGAGGGGTGTTGTTTGCATTTTTTGGTGTGTGGTTCAAATGCAGGCACTGCACCCTAATGCCTCACTCTGTGCATGACTGTTACACTAAACGTTATCCCTCCCTCTTAAAAAAATGTCCAAAATTAGAGTTGACTCTACAGGAATGTGGCCCCTCCTCACTGAGGCTATAAGGGTAGAATTCAGAGCTGGGGGGGCAGTTTGTGTTGGTGCGTGCATGTACTTTGTCATGAAAAAGGCCAGATAAATTCATGCCTACTAGCAAGTGGTTTGTAGGACCACTACAGTACAAGGGGGAGAGTTTAGAATAGGTGTTATTTAATGTGTATAACTGGTTTTAAATGAGTTGATAGATAGTTGAAAGTCTTCCATGTACCCTCCTGCTGAGTGTGTCTGGCTGATGTAGAATATAAGAAGTCAGTTGGCTGAATAGTTAATTCTATCATAATGTCATTTCTGACCAGCCTTACTTCATTTTCACATAACAATGGTATATAACCACATGACCATGATGAATAGATTGTGTGATGACAGTAATAATTAGTGAAAGTCTAATATATACGGAACATTCCAGCTGTAGTACCTGCCCTCTGAAGCTGTCGCAGGCTGAACCCAGACTGTCTGTCAGAAGCTGACTGTTGGTTTAGCCTTGGTCTTTGACACTTGGCTGTTTTCTCAGGTGAAGGTTAACAGTACTGTTCAGAATGCTGGTATTGGCCAAAGGACAAGTTTCTACACAACTACCATCTTGCCAATCTTGGCCTATTTGTAGGCCTATTTCAAATGCTGTAGTTTGTAAAGGTTGGAGGAAAAAGGACATATATGGATGTCAGGACAAAGCCTAATTAGCTTGCCTGCTGGTTGATATATCATCAGTAATTAGCTTACTGTACCTGTTAGCAATCACGGCTAACTATTGCCGAAAAATAATCAGGTTAAATGAAAAGGCAATGGACAGAGTCATATAACGCAAAGGGATATTTTTATCCATGGATGCTCAGCATTAAAAAAACAAATGTACTGTAGGCTATCTAAGGATCTCAGCATCTCAATACTGTAGGTCGTTATCAATGAAACGTCACAATAAGGTGCAGAGCGTTTGATTTGTCTGTTGGGGGGCAAGGAGGGTAGCCTCATGATATCTCTCAATATTGGCCACCATTAATTGGATATTTGAGTGATCTAAAATATAAGTGAATTATACCTTACAGGAATGAGAGGTAGCAGAAGGGCTCATTTGCCTATGTTCTGTTAGCTGATAATGTTTACTTTGCAAGCTACCAGTTAGCTAACACGAACCCTTTTCAACAGCTAGCTACATGCCAAATGGATAGGCTATCCTCACGAATCTGAAAATACATGATCAATTGATATTTCTTTATCATGAGAAACATGCAGTTACTTACTGTATAACTCTGATGATAGAGCTAAATGTGGAATAATCTGAAATGTGTAGTTCTCACTATACTCTTCAAGGTGATGATATTAATACCAAATTGTTATAACATTTATTTAACAATCCATTAAACACACCATGTACAGTAGTTGTCAATGCTTTTAGTGGAGCTGGGTGACTCCTTGCCCCCCAGCAGGCGAATCAAAATGTTCTCAACTAGCCTACCTGGTTAAATAAAGGTGAAATAAAAAACGCTCTGAACCTTATTGTGACGTTTTACTGATAACGACCTATGGAATCCCATTTGAATAGGATCTCTTTGGTTACAGGACTCTGATTGGCTGATGCATTTCCCACTGTCACCTGCACCTGCAGAAGATGAGAAGTGCTCTGAATTGAATGCACTCTGTTACTGCCAACAACAAAACATCTTTGCTGATAACTACTGAGGAAAAATGTACATACTATGACTGTGATAAGTGGTTGTCACAGACATAGAATCATTTAATTGGATCTCTATGGTCTCAACTATCTTAAGATGCACTACCTGTCAATCGCTCTGGATCAGAGAGGCTGCTAAATGTCTACATTTTTTAAATAGAATTTTAAAAGTCCACTGTTCACTGAACCTGTCACATGTTTTCCCCACACCTGACATTGGCCGCAGGAAAAATTGGAGAGTTGTCCTGGCCATGCATGCCATGTTTAACTGCTTTAAATGAACCAATCCAGCCTATACTGATAGCTACTCGGGTTCAGTGGACACTGAAAAGGCTGTCTGTTCCTCTCCACAGGGCTCTGATGAAACCATCCGAGTGGTATCCATGGATAAAGACTACCACGTGGAGTGCTATCACTGTGAAGTGGGTAAACATTAAGATACAAATTCCCTTTTCTATTTCCTTGATGTTTTCCCTATTTCCTTGTAGAGACTGGATGTTCTGTGTTGTTGGTGACAAGACTAAATGTTAAAGTTGTCATCTTAGTAAGTATATCCACTATAAAATGCCTCATTATTTCTCCACATGAATATGCTTAAATACCAGGGATTAGATCCTATACCATATGTCAGCCTTCTCATCATATCAAGAACTCCATATTTCAGTCATCATTTAGTCTTTTAAAATAAACGTTAGAGAGATTTGGTTATGGCCTCTGAGATTAGTCGTCATAAAGTAAACCGAAATTTAAAGGAAAAACACAGTGTCAGGAGAATAGTCTCACTTCGTTTGGTCACATATTCTGGAAAGCTATTTACTGCACACAGATCATAGACAAGGTGGTCCCAGTACTTAATTACAGTCTTGGTCCTAATTGCGAGCTAGAAAGAGGAGCTCAAGCACATGTTAATTTGCTTCGCTCGTCAACACTGTCTGATTCTCCTCAAGTGCCTTTTCTCCTGACTCCCGCCTCAACAGCATTTGATTGACATATGGCGTTCTGAGAGCACTTGAAAACAAACAGCAGTGAGCCGTGTGGAGACGAGAGCTTTTGAGGATCTGTCTCTCTGAATTGCTCCACTGTGGAAGCCAGTTAAACAATTGCCCTTCTCAACTGCCCTTCTCATAGTCTGTCAAGCCTGCTGGGCAATTCAAGGGGATTTAAGAATCTTATCAAGTTATTTCACCTTTGACAAGGTTTTGTTCTCAAATATGTTTACATTGGGGGATAGAATGGCCCACAATTCACCTTGCTGTCATAGATAGCTATACCTCTGGGATATAGACAAATGTGTATTTTAAACCAGCGTTTTGAATGCAAATTTTGCCGTTCAGATCCCATAGAATCGGGTAGATGGAATCACAATCACCTTTTGGGGTAATGTTCAAGTGTTATTAGATTTATTTTATAGTCTTTTCCCTTTTATATTCCTCATCCCTCTGTGTTGGTCTGTAGGACTGTCAGATGGAGCTGAACGACGAGGAGGGGCACCGCTGCTACCCGCTGGACGGCCACCTCCTCTGCCACGCCTGCCACCTGAAGCACATCGAGCCGGGCTGCGCCTCGCCCACCGCTGCCTCCTACCAGCACCAGTTCTAGTTTTAGGATCTAGTGCATGGTGCCACCAGGTGGCCCTCTGAACTAACTGCCAATAACCAACCACAACCAATCGGCCCAAAAAAATCTGTCTATAATGGTTTGGATGATAATGTGTGCCTTTACTGTACATCGCTGATGTAAGTTAGGTCTGTTAGGGTTAATTGTGCTATTTGTTGATTGATTGATTGATTGATTGATTGCATGTGTGGGCGTGTGCTTGTAAATGACCTGTTATTATTTTTTATGTAAAAATCAATTTCTCTATTGAAGACATTGTTTATTAGTTGTAAAGTGTTGAACTTTCATCTGACACGAATGTTAATAATCTGGAAATAACCAACTTTTTATTTTAAATATATATATATATATATATATTTAAATACCAATGGCAAAGCACAGTTATATTTTAATGACTTATATTTAATGTGCTTATGTGTAAATATCTTGATCTTAATTTTCCCCTTTGTGTCCCACCAATTTCAGTTGCTCAGTTTGAATCAATGTATTTGTAGATACTGATACAGTAGAAATAGTTTGCGTGGCTTAATAGAGAAATTGCCCAGTTTTGTTGTATGTCTCCGTGTGTGGGTTATGAAGGTGTGTCCATTACATTTTATACTAGAAATACATGAATTGCTCATTTTAGCTAATATGCAGGCAGTGTCTAGAAAGTCAAAGTTAGCAATTTAATACACAAACTGTACATGGTCCTTTATTATTCCATTTCAATGGGAATCATGTTGTATTAGTATTACATTTCTATTGTTAAATGAAACCCTGGATGTTCTGTTCCCAACACTGATAATGGGCTAATATTCCCACTGTCCTCTGTCACACACCACCCCTAGCATATACTTTCTATTGCATTATTAACCCAAATATGGCATTTATGTTATGTCCGGGTCAACAATGTTTCCAAAATAGATAACTAGTTTATTCTATTCCAATAAACCCCCGAATGCCCTGAACCCATTTTGTTTTGCAGTGATAAAAAAGTGACTCTAAATGATAGTTTTAGTAGGCTTAGTCTATCATATTTCAGGATTTATTATACAGTATTTATGCTTGTTTAAAACAATTCCCATGATCATTAATCATTTGTATTCCGGTGGCTTACTATATTTAAAAATGATTTGAGAGATGTCCATAAGGAAAAATATATATATATATATATATATATATATATATATATATATATATATATATATATAAATAAATAAATAAATGCATTATAATAGCCTGTCAAATTGTCTGTCTCTTCTTCATGAACAAGTAGCCTATATACAACAAAAGCTTTTGCACACCTGTAGTGGGGTATATCTTTACACGGGTATTTAGGATAATCCAAATAAATGTAGGCCTAAAGGGGCAATCAGCAGTTGCAACGAAAACAAAGCCCTCTCCACCACTGTTTCAGTAAAAAAATAATGATGGATTGGGCTGGAGAAATGTAATTCCTATCCATAGACAAAGCTATGGATGCAAAATTCGTTTTTTCCATGTTTTGAGGTTATACAGTGTTTATTCACATTTACTTTTTTTAAAACATTGCGTAAAACAAGCTTATATATTTTGGTTCTGATGGGGTACGACAGTTAAAATACATTTATGAGGCATTTATAAATTATATCCTTCAATAATCAAGGGGTACAGAGCATTAATGTATGGATATAACAGCTGCTGATTGTCATTTTAAGGCTATTGGGACACAAAAACATATGAATACAAAAGTTTGATCAACTGTAATATGAGCAGTAACGTCAGACCAGACAGCGCTGTTTTTTTCAACCAACTCGCGGCAGTGCAGAATCAAATATGCAGTAGCCCATTGGCGAGGACCGAAAGGTCCGAATTAGAGGATCCGAGTCAGCCAAGAGTCGAACTCAATCAAACAACTCATGATAGCATTGAAACAAAGAATAAAGTCTTCCTTCATCATGACAGCAAAACAACCAATAGCTTAATCTTCGTAGAATAAAAAGACCAGAGAAGATCCGGAAAGAAAAAAGGACGAGCTAGCCAGGAGTCGAACCTAGAATCTTCTGATCCGTAGTCAGACGCGTTATCCATTGCGCCACTAGCCCGCTGAAAATGCTATGGGAACCGTTGCCTTATAAAGTTATCATGATCTGAAATAAGGATTCGTAGAGTAATAGTGCGATTACTAAACTGTAACTTTGATCAAATAATGTGTTTGTATGTACTACATAATAAGTAGCTGTCTGTACTTTATCATAGTTTGCAACTACGACGCTAAATGTCTGACCCTGGACGCGTATACCGGTCCAGCCATAATATACAATGTGCGCATTCATTGGCACGTCACTATGTCAGACCTACTCTAAAGATGGCGACCGCCTACGAGAAATTCAACCTGTAAGTCTTGAAAATATATATAGTTTTCAGTCTTTTATTTTCAGAAGCTAGCTAGTACAACTTTTCTGAAAAAAATTGCCATATTCTGATGAGAGAAAATTGCCGTAGGTGTACGTCTAGAGCTAGCTAGCAGATTATAAGCTATTTAGCGAACGTTCAACTGCAATTACAGGCTGCAGTCATTCGTATGTGGGATTTGTTTCAATTTACAGTATTGTAGATAGTTTACAGTTATGTCACTGATGTGTAGTTGTGTTGTCCGTAACAGTACTTATTTAGCCATCTGCCTTTCGATTTAATTGAGTGGTAGAATTCAATCGATCTTGTTGATGAAGCAGCTAGCTAGCTAAAACATAGAGTTAGCTTAGCTGTTAACGTTAGTTAGCCCATTGAGGCAGCTAGTATGTGTGAGCTAGCTTGTGGTGACGTTAGCCACTATGTTGAGCTTTGCCAAATCAAGCCAATGGTTTGTTTCCCTTTGTATAAGGCGGGATTCACCATACCAGATGTTCGTCTACCAAGGTCACTAATTTTGTATCTCTCTCCGCTGTGTCCAATCTCCCCCATAGGCACACTACCCCAGAGAAGTTTTACATTGAGGCATGTGATGACGGCTCCAATGATGTATTGTCCATTGACAGGGTGTCCACAGAAATGATCCTCACCGGTATGTTGAGTAGGCTGTGTTTTAATTTATTTTGATTTTTTAAATTTTTTTTCCTTTATTTAACCAGGCAAGTCAGTTAAGAACACATTCTTATTTTCAATGACGGCCTGGGAGCAGTGGGTTAACTGCCTGTTCAGTGGCAGAACGACAGATTTGTACCTTGTCAGCTCGGGGGTTTGAACTCGCAACCTTCCGGTTACTAGTCCAATGCTCTAGCCACTAGGCTACCCTGCCGTTTGTGCACGTTCATCATGACATGATGACCAAAGTCCACATTAAATTTTATTTAACTAGGCATGTCAGGTAAGAACAAATTCTTATTTACAATGGCGGCCTACCAAAAGGCCTCCTGTGGGGATGAGATTAAAATGACATTTAATACAAATATAAGCCAAAACACACATCACGACGAGAGAGTCAACACTATGTAAAGAGAGACCTAAGATGACACACAGCATGGTAGCAACACGGTAGCAGCACAAAGCAGGGTACAAACATTGTTGGGAACAGACAACCGCACGAAGGGCAAGAAGGTAGAGAAAACAATATACCATGCAAAGCAGCCACAACTGTCAGTAAGTGTCCATGATTGAGTCTTTGAATGAAGAGATTAAGATAACTGTCCAGTTTGAGTGTTTGTTGCAGCTTGTTCCAGTCGCTAGCTGCTGCGAACTGAAAAGATGAGCAAATGGTGGTTTGTGATCATAAAGGCAATGAAAAAATGATGTGGCTCAGTTGGTAGATCACTATACTTGCAACAGCAGAGTTGTAGGTTTGATCCCCATGGGAGACCAGTACAAAAAAAAAATATATGCACTCATAAGTAGCTCTGGATAAGCATGTCTGCTAAATGACTAAAATGTTGTTGTTTTTTAATTAAAAAATGATTATTTGTCTTTGTCTCTCTAGTGAGGAAGGACATTCCTCCCCATGCGGTCACCAGGCCAATATGTGGGATCATGGGAACTATCCGTCTGGTGGCAGGTAGGTTCAATCTTGCACTCTTTCAACGTGAGTCAGTTCAGACTCTCCAGTAAAATTATCCACTGAGAAGACTTTACCTGTGCATTACACACAAATGTTCTCAACAGGGTGAGTGTTTACTTTAGCGACACCTGTTCTCCTCTGCCTACCCTCCACAGGCACGTACCTCATCGTTATCACAAAGAAGAAGAAGGTGGGTGACCTGTTGGGCCATGCCGTGTGGAAGGCTATGGACTTTGACGTTATCTCTTACAAGAAGACTGTGCTGCACCTGACAGACAACCAGGTAGGAAGGTGTGAGTTGGGGCCCCAGTGCCAGCCCACAAGCACCCAAGCTCAACATGACTGGATGTTTCAGGCCAAGAAGAGAGTGTTTCACAATGATTCCTTGTTAATGACAGTGGGTTGTTTTGATGTGGATGTTGACCAATCAAAAAGCCTAGCCTGATACTCTGGGTTATTTGCTAGCGGCAGAAGTCACTTTCCTTCACTACTGTATGTGACCAATAGGAAAGCAGCATATTGGACAGAGAATGCTAGGCGTCTGCGCTTACATAGATGCCCTGTGTTGAATTGGCTATGGAGCCGGTCAACGACAGCCAGTGTGTCTGTAGACAGTCGAGTGTATGTGAAGGGCAAAGCTGTCTATCAGTCAGAGAACGAGACCCCTTCTCACAGACAGAACAAGTACTGCTTTCAGACTCTATCATCATCATGTAGCTGTTACAAGAACACTCTGTTCTGTCCCAAGTCTAGACAAGTGTTTCTCTATTAGTGGGCATCTCTATGTTGGATTCAAGTTGAATTACTGTTGGAGGAAATGTTATTTATAGTATTTCAGTTTAGATTCCTTGTATATATTATTTTAGAAATATCGTGGTCATCTGATACTTTCTGCTTTCCTTCTTCAACCTGCCTCCTGACCTCTCACCTTTGACCTCTTTGCTTTCCTTGTTCAACCTGCCTCCTGACCCATCTTTAACCTCTGACCCCATCAGATGCAGGACAACAAAGCCTTCCTGTCCATGATCAACAGTGTTCTGCTCACAGACGGCTTCTACTTTGCTACAGACTACGACCTGACCCACACTCTGCAGAGACTTGCAAACACCAGTCCTGAGTTCCAGGAGATGAGTCTGCTGGAAAGGGTGAGAGAATGAGGGGATGGATATACAGTGGGGCAAAAAGTATTTAGTCAACCACCAATTGTGCAAGTTCTCCCACTTAAAACGATGAGAGGCTTGTAATTTTCATCATAGGTACACTTCAACTATGACAGACAAAATGAAGAAAACAAAAATTATGGTGGAAAAAAAAATTATGGTGGAAAATAAGTATTTGGTCACCCACAACCAGCAAGATTTCTGGCTCGCACAGACCTGTAACTTCTTCTTTAAGAGGCTCCTCTGTCCTCCACTCGTTACCTGTATTAATGGCACCTGTTTGAACTTGTTATCAGTATAAAAGACACCTGTCCACAACCTCAAACAGTCACACTCCAAACTCCACTATGGCCAAGACCAAAGAGCTGTCAAAGGACACCAGAAACACAATTGTAGACCTGCACCAGGCTGGGAAGACTGAATCTGCAATAGGTAAGCAGCTTGGTTTGAAGAAATCAACTGTGGGAGCAATTATTAGGACATGGAAGACATACAAGACCACTGATAATCTCCCTCGATCTGGGGCTCCACGCAAGATCTCACCCCGTGGGGTCAACATGATCACAAGAACGGTGAGCCAAAACCACATGGGGGGACCTAGTGAATGACCTGCAGAGAGCTGGAACCAAAGTAACAAAGCCTATCATCAGCAAGGGCATTGAAGATGAAACGTGGCTGGGTCTTTCAGCATGACAATGATCCCAAACACACCGCCGGGCAACGGAGTGGCTTCGTAAGAAGCATTTCAAGGTCCTGGAGTGGCCTAGCCAGTCTCCAGATCTCAACCCCATAGAAAATCTTTGGAGGGAGTTGAAAGTCTGTGTTGCCCAGCAACAGCCCCAAAACATCACTGCTCTAGAGGAGATCTACATGGAGGAATGGGCCAAAATACCAGCAACAGTGTGTGAAAACCTTGTGAAGACTGACAGAAAACGTTTGACCTCTGAAATTGCCAACAAAAGGTATATAATAAAGTATTATGAAACTTTTGTTATTGACAAAATACTTATTTTCCACCATAATTTGCAAATAAATTCATAAAAAATCCTACAATGTGATTTTCTGGATTTTTTTTCTCATTTGTCTGTCATAGTTGAAGTATACCTATGATGAAAATTACATGCCTCTCGTCGTTTTAAGTGGGAGAACTTGCACAATTGGTGGCTAACTAAATACTTTTTTGCCCCACTGTGTGTGTGTGTGTGTGTGTGTATATATATATTACACTCAGTTGAAGTTGGAAGTTTACATACACCTTACCCAAATACATTTTAAACTCAGTTTTTCACAACTCCTGGCATTTAATCCAAGTAAAAATTCTGTTTTAGGTCAGTTACGATCACCACTTTATTTTAAGAATGTGAAATGTCAGAATAATAGAGTGATTTATTTCAGATTTTATTTCTTTCATCACATCCCCAGTGGGTCAGAAGTTTACATACACTCAATTAGTATTTGATAGAATTGCCTTTAAATTGTTTAACTTGGGTCAAACGTTGCGAGTAGCTTTCCACAAGCTTCCCACAATCAGTTGGGTGAATTTCATCCCATTCCTCCTGACAGAGCTGGTGTAACTGAGTCAGGTTTGTAGGCCTCCTTGTTCACACACACTTTTTCAGTTGTGCCCACAAATTTTATATGGGATTGAGGTCAGGGCTTTGTGATGGCCACTCTAATACCTTGACTTTGTTGTCCTTAAGCCATTTTGTCACAACTTTGCAAGTATGCTTGGGGTCATTGTCCATTTGGAAGACCCATTTCTGACCAAGCTTTAACTTCGACTGATGTCTTGATGTTGCTTCCAATATCCACATAATTTTCCTACCTCATGATGCCATCTATTTTGTGAAGTGCACCAGTCCCTCCTGCAGCAATGCACCCCCACAACATGATGCTGCCACCCCAGTGCTTCGCGGTTGGGATGGTGTTCTTCGGCTTGCAAGCCTCCCCCTATCTTCCTCCAAACATAACGATGGTCGTAATGGCCAAACAGTTATAATTTGTTTCATTCAACCAGAGGACATTTCTGCAAAAAGTACAATCTTTGTCCCCATGTGCAGTTGCAAACCGTAGTCTGTCTTTATTATAGTGGTTTTGGAGCAGTGGCTTCTTCCTTGCTGAGCGGTGATTCAGGTTATGTCTATAGGACTCGTATTACTGTGGATATAGGTACTTTTGTACCCGTTTCCTCCAGCATCTTGACAAGGTCCTTTGCTGTTGTTCTGGGATTGATTTGCACTTTTCGCACCAAATTACGTTCATCTCTAGTGTACAGAACGCGTCTCCTTCCTGAGCAGTATGACGGCTGCGTGGTCCCATGGTGTTTATACTTGCGTACTATTGTTTGTACAGATGAACGTGGTACCTTCAGGCGTTTGGATATTGCTCCCAAGGGTGAACCAGACTTGTCGAGGTCTACAATTTTCTTTCTGAGGTCTTGGCTGATTTCTTTTGATTTTCCCATGATGTCAAACAAAGGCACTGAGTTTGAAGGTAGGCCTTGAAATACATCCACAGGTACACCTCCAACTGGCTCAAATGATGTCAATTAGCCTATCAGAAGCTTCTAAAGCAATGACATCACTTTCTGGAATTCTCCAAGCTGTTTAAAGGCACAGTCAACTCAGTGTATGTAAACTTCTGACCCACTGGAATTGTGATACAGTGAAATAATCTGTCTGTAAACAATTATTGGAAAAAATACTTGTTTCCTGCACAAAGTAGATGTCTTACCTGACTTGCCAAAACTTTAGTTTCTTAACAAGAAATTCATGGAGTGGTTGAAAAAAACGAGTTTTAATGACTCCAACCTAAGTTTATGTAAACTTCTGACTTCAACTGTATGAGGGAGGAAAATAATGTAAAAACATGTATCCATTTGGAGATAGTCATGAAAACACGAGTAATGTGTTTGTACGTGTGTCCTGTCCAGATGCAGGCATTTCCTATGCAGGGCATGTGGAAACAAGTTGAATGGTATGATAAAGATGTGTTGTTTTCTTGCCCTCATTTTAGGCGGATCAGCGGTTTGTGTGGAATGGTCACCTGTTGAGAGAATTCATGCCACAGCCAGAGGTAAGGACAGAGCTGACACATGTTAAAACCACTTGTGGTAAATATAAAATGAATATGTTCCAGTACAGATCTTATGATCTTTCTAAACTGCATTGTCTCTGTTCTTCTCTTGACAGCTGCACAGGTTTGCTTTCCCAGTTGTCCACGGCTGTATCCTTTCAGTTTTTTTTTATTTGTTACAAACTCCAGATGAAGACTTTTCCCTCCTTTTCAATTCTCATAAACAGGAAGACCTCATTACCACTTCCTGTAAGACAACAGATATTACCCATGTGAGATATGTCATTCACGGGGCGGTTGTTTAGAGTGAATGAACTGTTAAAAAGCATTGCAGTTTAAACCCTGTAATCTGTCATTGGTTGGAAATCTACCCTCTGTGATGGGAGCACACTAGATCTCATGGTCATTTTTACGTTCATTTTTTCCATGAGGTTTGGCGGTCTGAGTGACCGGATGTAAAGCCCATTTCTCTGGATTAGTCTTGTCATTCTTTTCCCTGAGAAAAACTTAAACTGTTTGACAGACCATGAATATCAATAGAAGTTAACTTGCGGTTTTCTCCTTTAGCCACAAGGGGGAGCTAGAGATTCATACGTCGCATTATATAATTGGGAAATTAGGGATATTGTATTCACAGACAATGAATGGAAAGTGGATCCATTGACATATTGTGATGGAGCCCACATTTCTAAGCATCACAGCAGGCCCAATTCCAAAACATTTTCTGAAAAGGAGGCAGAGAAAGGTTGAATTCAGGAGGTAAAGTTAGGCTTTAAAGGTTAAGACCGTGTTACCCCTAACTATGTGTTGTCCAGTCATCATTATGAAGTCCTGCTGCATCAATGGGAAGATCTTTGACTGGAACATCATCTCCAGGCGGAGCTGCTTCAGGGCTGGAGTACGTTACTACGTCAGAGGTGACTGACTCCACATCCACCAGCACGTCTAACTGGAGCTTTCTGACTAGAGCAGGGCTGACGGACAATCTTTTCCACAGTGGACCGGTGTGGGTGCAGGGGGTTTTGTTCCAGCCAAACAGTAATACATACAGTACAAAGTTTGGACACGTTTACTCTTTCAAGGGGTTTTCCTTATTGTAGAATAATAGTGAAGACATCAAAACTATGAAATAACACACATGGAGTCATGTAACCAAAAAAGTGTTAAATAAATTCAAAATATATTTTAGATTCTTCAAAGTAGCCACCCTTTGCCTTGATGACAGCTTTGCACGCTCTTGGAATTTTCTCAACCAGCTTCAAGAGGAATGCTTTTCCAACAGTCTTGAAGGAGTTCCCACATGCTGAGCACTTGTTGGGTGCTTTTCCTTCACTCTGCGGTCCAACTCATCTCAATTGGGTTGAGGTCGGGTGATTGTGGAGGCCAGGTCATCTGATGCAGCACTCCATCACTCTCCTTCTTGGTCGAATAGCCCTTACACAGCCTGGAGGTGTGTGTTGGGTCATTGTCCTGTTGAAAAACAAATTATAGTCCCACTAAGCGCAAACCAGATGGGATGGCGTATCGCTGTAGAATGCTGTGGTAGCCATGCTGGTTAAGTGTGCCTTGAATTCTAATTAAATCACAGACCATGTCACCAGCAAAGCACCATCCATGCTTCATGGTGGGAACCACGCATACGGAGATCATCCATTCACCTACTCTGCGTCTCACAAAGACAGCGGTTGGAACCAAAAATCTCAAATTTGGACTCATCAGACCAAAGGACAGATTTCCACCGGTCTAATGTCCATTGCTTGTGTTTCTTGGCTCAAGCATGTCTCCTTCTTATTGACGTCTTTTAGTAGTGGTTTCTTTGTAGCAATTCGACCATGAAGGCCTGATTCACCCGGTGTCCTCTGAACAGTTTATGTTGAGATGTGTCTGTTACTTGAACTCTGAAGTATTTATTTGGGCTGCAATTTCTGAGGCTGTTAACTCTAATGAATTCATCCTCTGCAGCAGAGGTAACTCTGGGTCTTCCTTACCTTCCTTATTTTCCTTACCTGTGGCGGTCCTCTTGAGAGCCAGTTTCATCATAGCAATTTTCCGTATTGACTGCCCTTCATGTCTTAAAGTAATGATGGACTGTTGTTTCTCTTTGCTTAACTGAGCTGTTCTTGCCATAATATGGACTTGGTCTTTTACCAAAGGGCTATCTTCTGTATACCACCCCTACTTTGTCACAACACAACCGATTGGCTCTTTTAAGAAGGAAAGAAATTCCGCAAATTAACTTTCAACAAGGCACACCTGTTATTTGAAATGCTTTCCAGGTGATGAATCTGGTTGAGAGAATGACATGGTTGTGCAAAGCTGTCAAAGTACATTTTTGTTGTTTGCAGGGATGTTCTGAACGTTTTACTATGGTTCCCTGAAAGTTTTCTTGTTAGGTTTTATTAACGTTCTGAGCAAATATTTCAATAGGGCTTTTAACACTGCTAGCTTAGTTTGGGTTAACTGTTTTGTGCACAGATGCGACACATGGAAATTCATATGCTTAGGCATTAATCATTCAAACTTTTTTATATTTTTTATTGTGGCATGGCGTCAGTGAGATTCAAACCTATGCTCTTCTGTTCTCGATCCATGGAATTAGTCCACTGCGCCACCAGGATGGAGCTAGCATGCCATATATTTTTCTAACAAATACAAAATTGTTCATTTGAGTTTAGAATTAGAATTATTCCCAGTGTCAAACCACTTGGAGAACATTCCTAGAACATTACACACATTGAAAGTCAATGTAACCATGTTTGAACTTTTAGTAAATGTTCTGTTCAGGTAATGAAATACCAAGTAAATAACATTATATATATATATATATATATATATATATATATATATCTTAAATGTGCTGAGAATGTTCCAAAACAATGAACTATCCTGCACCATTCCCAGATAGTGGGAAGATCTTTTGCTAAATAACCATAGGACATCCACACTCTCGCTAAGCTCTAAGAAACAAATGGTTCTCAGAATGTTATATGCTAACTGGGTCTTCAATCAATATTTTGATTAGTGGAATCAGGTTTTTTACAGCTGGGTTGGAACAAAACCCTGCACACACTCCAGCCCTTTGCAGATAATATTGGCCTGTCCACTTCATTATATTTTTACTGTCAAACACTCCTCACTCAGACGGATCATTACATAATGTCTATTTGGTCCATCAGGCATTGACTCAGAGGGTCATGCAGCTAACTTTGTGGAGACAGAGCAGATTGTCCAGTACAGCGGGGGCAAGGCCTCATTCGTACAGACCCGAGGCTCCATCCCCTTCTACTGGTCCCAAAGACCCAACCTCAAGTACAAACCAAAACCTCAGATCAGTAAAACCATCAACCATGTAAGCTACCTGTTAAAATATTCATATCATTTTTCATATTCAATGTTTAAATGTAAAAACATGTTAATGTACAGTACAAGTCATTTAATTACAGTAGAGGTGTGATATTGAGTATTACTATACTGAAGTCTTTCCTACCTTTATTGTCCTGCTTTCACAGCTGGATGGCTTCCAAAGGCATTTTGACTCGCAGATCATCATTTATGGAAAGCAAGTGATTTTAAATCTGATCGACCAGAAAGGCTCAGAGAAACAATTGGAACAGGCCTTTGACAAAATGGTGTCCAGCTTGGGCAACGGCATGGTCAAGTAAGGACTATAGCTTTTCCCCATCATTCATTCTGATCCCACTATGCCCGTCTTCTTCGAACGTCATTCATGTATATATTTTTTTTAGGGGTGAACATTCTGTCTAAAGCCATGGAACTCCAAATAATCCCTTAAAGAAAATGATTGAATTGGATTTTACATACCTTTCTGCACCTCTAGGTACATAGCGTTTGACTTCCACAAGGAATGCAGTCGGATGAGGTGGCATCGCCTGCAGATCTTAGTCGATATGGTGACAGAGATGCAGGACGAGTATGGGTAAGTATTTAGTCTGCATGGCCGGTGAGATGAGTTTGTGTCCTTTGTGTTCATCTCTGTCTGTGGTTTGCTGATTTGTTTTGGGACAAATGTTATTGTAAAATCAAATAGGAATCAAATTGTTTGATTGGTTGGTCAGGTACTTCCTGGTTGATGTGGATGGGAACGTTCTGGTGCAACAGGAAGGGATGTTCCGCAGTAACTGTATGGACTGTCTGGACCGTACCAACGTCATCCAGAGTCTGCTGGCACGACGCTCACTGCAGTCACAGCTGGAGGTGGGAACCGCCAACCAGACATGTCCAATATATAGACACTCCCACTAGTTCTAGACACTTCTACCACATCCATCTTAACCACAGGTGTCAAACTCATTCCACGGAGGGCCAAGTGGCAGCGGGTTCTCTAATCACTTGTACTTGATTGATGAATTTAGGTCACTGATTAGTAATGAATTCCCTTCACCTGGTTGTCTAGGTCTTAATTGAAAGGAAGAACCAAAAACCAGCAGACACTAGGCTGTCCATGGAATGAGTTTCACATTCCTGATCTATACACTTTCACCACATCTAGACTCACTCTCTCTGTGTCTTTGACATAATGAGTAATGTCATGTTCCTCCGTGTTCTACCTCAGGAGTTTTAGTTTTACTGTTCAATAAAGGTGTAGACCTCGCCTCCCCTTTTACATTCTGTAAAAACAATGGTAAAAATCTTAATGGAAACTACATTTTATGAGGAGCCTGTCCATTTTAACCTAATATAGACCTTTTGACTTGACAAAGTCATATGTTTCACAACTTACATTACCTTGACTCACTTCACCCATATTTGCAAATGAGCAACAAACAGACATAACAGAGATGGGGAAAACCCAAACTCTATGTTGAAGGCCTCTGACTAAAGCTGCTGTCTCTGTGGACTTTGACTGTGGGCTGTTTAGTTATCTGACCCTGTGTGGGCTGTGAAAAGGTCAGGTCTCATCTCACCCAGGTACAATAAATACTTGAGGTACCATTGTGTTTTTTATTAAGCTGTTTTAGCACTGTGGGTTAAACTGTCATTGAAACATCTATTAATAGTGTAGTAAGGCTGCTAGTTGACCCACAGGGTGACGAAGGTGAAGTTTCATCAAGGTCTTTCGGGTAAACAACAGTGCCCAATGTGACGGCGACCATCTTGGTTCCGCCTTGCCCCCCTGTAGTCAGGCCACTGCAGTATCTCACCACACATCTTTGTTTATCTGCAGCGACTGGGAGTTCTCCACATGGGCCAGAGGATTGAAGATCAGACCGACTTCGAGAAGATCTACAAAAATGGTGATCCTCAGAAATCTACACACTTTCCTACCCCTCTGCCAGCACGAGCACAGCATTGTCTTCCTTATGAAATTATTCCAACACTTTGGTTTAACATGATTGAAATCCTCCCCTTTTTCCACTGACTAAATCTGTTTTTTTCTCTTTCTCCCTCTCTCTCCCTTGCTCGCTGCAGCGTGGGCAGACAATGCCAATGCGTGTGCCAAGCAGTATGCTGGCACAGGGGCCTTGAAGACAGACTTCACAAGGTGAGAGAGAAGGGCTCACGTGCTTCTTGCTATTCTGGTGATTAGCAAACTAAGGCACAGGACTAGCTCTCTTCATAGAAACTCACTCCATTCCATCAGGAAGTCAATGAGTTCACCTGGCTGTAGGAGGATATTATGGATTCCAATAGAACTTGTCCATTATACAATGACGGAGAGCTAGTTGTCTTTCTGCTGGCACAGTACCATCCCACTGTCAGTAACACCCTACACCCTTGAAGTTGGCCATGCATTATTGTCTATGAACTACATCAAAACATCGTACTGGTTTTGCTGATGAGTATTGAATGGACTGGTGCCCTAAGAACAGGGATGTTCTGCTTGTGATTTTTGTGATAACCAGGAAGACAACTCAAGTGTGCTCAATGAAAGGGTGGAGGATGATGATGATGATGATGATTATTTGTAGTTTGTGTGAGAGATGATTATGACAGGGATGACTGAAGCGTTGCTCATGTCTCAGAACAGGGAAGAGGACACAATGGGGGCTGGTGATGGACGGCTGGAACTCCATGATCAGATACTACAAGAACAACTTCTCAGACGGCTTCAGACAGGTGTGTCTAGTGTGCGTGTGCGCCAGTTATTAGTCATGTTTTTGTAAATCCTTGACGTGTGTGTGTGTGTGTGTGTGTGTGGTAACTGATAATTGAGACATCTCTCCTGATCATCAGGACTCTATTGATCTGTTCCTGGGTAACTATGCCATTGATGAGGCAGACATGACCACACCCCTTCACGAGACCAAAGACTGGAAGTTCCTCACGGTGAGATCTGATTGGCTAGGCTTGATCAGTGCTATGTATACTGATTGGCTACAATATGTGTTGGTTTCCGTCACAAGCGGTAGATTGAGATTCCGTTATCTTATTTAACTCCTGTTTCCCCTCTCCCCCTCTAGTTGCCCATTATCATGGTTGTGGCATTCTCCATGTGTATCATCTGCCTCCTCATGGCTGGTAAGACAGCAGTGGACTCCCTTGTCAATTCTGCATTGAATCCTAATAGGATTTTTGTTTGAAAATTCTAGTTACACCTGCACTGATCCCAAGTTAAGATTTGGTCCATAAACACATTTTGCAGTACTTCATTTTACAATACTGTTTCTACTTGTACTAAACTGGTATTAACTCAGCAAGTATGTGCTATCAATGGGAACTTTTTCGGTACTTAGTTATTACCCGTAATGACCCTCAGTGTCGTCGTCCCCCCTCCCCCCCAGGTGACACGTGGACGGAGACCCTGGCGTATGTGCTGTTCTGGGGCACAGCCAGCTTCGTGACGGCTGGCGTCATCCTCTTCAACGGTCGGGAGTTTGTAGACTCGCCCAAGCTGGTCCAGAAGGAGAAGATGGACTGAATGTGTGCGTGTGGAAAGCAGCTACGCCCCACAGACTTCTCCTCTTCATCCCACTCTTCTTCATCATCGTTCCCTCA
Source organism: Oncorhynchus masou masou (assembly GCF_036934945.1). Classification (NCBI taxonomy): domain Eukaryota; kingdom Metazoa; phylum Chordata; class Actinopteri; order Salmoniformes; family Salmonidae; genus Oncorhynchus; species Oncorhynchus masou. Next base: position 69,667,317 of record NC_088240.1, read on the forward strand.
GCATCAGCGGGCCTGGAGCCTGTACTGATTACTGAGCCAACGGCATGAGGAAGAGGAGGGTGAGGGTGGGGTGAGAGAAAGGCCAGGTGTATGATGTAGGGCTGTGAAGCATACAGGGACTCGCTCTGCACTGGCCTGCTGCTGTCCACACCACTAGCACATTGTTTGTGCTGGGGAAGATCCCTAACCTTGTCCATAGACTGACTGTATAAGCTGAAAACTGTCTGATTTTATGATACAATACCCCACTACGGTAACACAGTTACCCCTCTGCACGGAATGCATATGAACAGACACTGGCACTGCTGTTGTTGCCATAGCAACCTTGACACGGGAACTACTTTTTCAAAAATCTTGCCTTTTTTGTCGTTGTTTTTGTTCTAGCTACATCATGTCATATTTTCTGTGTTGGTTGCCATATTGTTTGTGTCATTGCCCCTGAAGGGTCGATCTGAACGTGGTGTCTTAGTGTGATAGCCACTGGCACCCAATATGTCAGCTGTCTGACGGCCCAGCCCAAGCCATGATCCCAAAACTAGCTCACTAATAGTCATGGAGAGAACGTGCTAGCTGGCAAGTGATTGGGGAGAGAATTTTCTAGCTGGCCAACAGTCAGCTAGAGAATGTGCTAGCTGGCCAATGGTTGTTGAGAGAATGTTCTAGCTGGCCAATAGTTGGGGAGAGAATGGGCTGAACTGTTTCAATAGGGAACTTTAGTTATGGTGTCCCACCACCATTAATGCCATTGTAACTGGCCATACTATTCTCAATCACTGCACTTCTGAGTGCACAGACAGACCCTCAAAGGGTTTCACATGAGGATTCCTCTGAGATGTGACGAGAGGAATGTTTGTCTGTCTGGCTGTCTAGTCTTCCCAGGGATGGAATGCTTCATGAAACAGCTGGAAAGACAAATCCTCATTAGTTTCTGACAACTAAAAGGTGTGAGAGAGCATCAAACTATATACTATAGTGAGTAGCATCTGTCTTTGACCAGTAGACTGCGAGGCCCAGACCTAGGCTAATGATGAAGCATGGATTTAAAGGTCCAAATGCAGCCATTTTTATTTCAATATCAAATCATTTCTGGGTAACCGCTAAGTACCTTACTGTTATTGTTTTCAATTAAAATGGTTGAAAAGAAAATAATTGGCTGGGAATGGTTTTAGGGGAGGGGTAAACTGAACTAGCTGTTATTGGCAGAGAGGTTTGGAAATCTTTCTTATTCATTTATTAACTAATTTTTACCGTCGGGTGATGTCACCAGGCAGGTCAAAACTCCATCCCACCAAAACAGGCTGAAATTTCAGGCGGTCTTTTCTAACACTAGAAGAGCATTATTATTTCACAGTGTTATTCCAACCTGGTAATATATATTAATCATGGGAAAATATAGTTTTTGACTGAACTGGGCATTTAAACGAACCAAAGTCTCATGGGGCATTGGGGATTTTAAATGCCACTTGTCCCCCATGACAATTTCTTTGTTTTAGTGTGTCTCTGGATGCGAATGTGAACTGTTGCTCTCTCTTACACAATCTTTCTCTATATTATTTATCCTTTGATTATTGGCTGTTCTGTAGCACTAGCCCCAAGTCAAATTATGCTGCCTTACCACAGGTAAGAGAAGGGGTGTTTAGTAGCAGGATTGGGGCCAATTCCATATCAATTCAATTCAGGAAGTAAAATCCAATTCACAATTGTATTCATATTGAAAAGCATTGAGAACATGTTTAATTGGAATAGGAATTTCAGTTGACTTCCTGAATTGAAATGAAATTGAGCCCAACCCTGGTGTATAGTGTACATAATCATTACAGGATCACACTTACCTTACCTGCTGCCAGAGTGGCACCTGCTGATCTGAGAATGTTAAAGTATGTCATATTAAATTGATTATATTGCCGCTTATGTGTCTTCCCACTTCAACTGTAGTGGTACAAAACGACAATGAGAGAGTACGTAGGTCCTATAACTTTAAATGTAGTGGTCCAATAATACATTGGGGTATGGTTACTATGATGAAGCATAAGTTGGTTATTATGCTTCTCAAAGCTACATATTGAAATGGCTCATTTGCTGTAGCTATAACCCTCGGTATACATAGGATGCCATGCAAATGAACAACAGTACATTCCGCTGTGCATTATCAGCCATAAGCCTATCGAATACAAGAATCAGCCAGCATAGTGTCTCTTGCTGATCTGTGTTTTTAAACAGATGATTTAGGTGCCATGTTAACCTAGATACAATTCCATATAATGACAAAGCATTGTATGCTTGTAAGAATGATGTGCTATTTAAGCTGAGTCATGTTTGAGCGGTTTTAGACATATTTTTGGTTTGACTGCTTTACCAATGAAAATGGGTTGCTACTGTTGGCTTAATGCAGTAATAAGAAAACAAGCTGGACCAGTTTTAATTGTTTTCTAGGCCTATATTATTGTCACTTGTTTTGTTTATCAGATGATTTATTTTGGGGGTGTTATTTTCCAGGATTTTAATTTGTTATTGTGTTTTTTTGTCACTTAAAACATTGTGTCCAAGAATGTGTAATAAATGTGTCAGTCATTCTGTTCCATTTCCTAATATTGTTCTATTGAAATGGTTATTTTACACAAAATGTAGCATATTTATTGTCCATAGTGTTTTCTGGTTTAGTTAAGTTTTAAGTGACAATATGGAAAATACTATTGGTACTGTAATAAAAATCATTTTCCTTTAGGGGGTAGTTTATGAATGTGTGTAGCAGTCTATTTGAGCAAGTGTATTCTTTATTAGATAATGGTTAATCATTGTCTGATTTCTTTTCAGAAAACAACAGAACTGCCCTTAACTATTTTCTTGGAAGTTTTTCCCTAGGTGACATAGTGCCACAAAGTGGTACCCACCCTTACTAGTGCTGGTACACAACAAAAAGTAGTTTAATTTTTGAACAAAATGTTCATACTTTAGTTTGAGGATGTGCATATACAGCCTGCTCTTGGTGTTATTCCCTCCATCTATGATGCACTGAGGCACAGTATGTCAGTATGTTGATTTTATTAGGATTAGCTGACCCCATGACGAAAGCTAGTCTACCTGGGGTCTGACACTTAATAAAAAAAGACATTAGACATTAAGAAACATTGACAAGTAGACATTAGAGACATTTAAAATACCCGAAAGGTAACATTTAACAGTCAATTTTCATATTGAGTGATCAATCTCAATAGAATGTTCTCTTGAATTTTAACGTGCTTTTCCCTTGAAATGTCAACCAACTATCACAAATCTTCTTTTTTTTTAAATGGTGTCCGCCACACAATTTAGTTTTCATTGCATTTCAAAGGCAGTAGACTATACTTTTTCGTGTGACTGTTACAAATGTTGAATAAGTCATTTGTATATTTCACAATATGTGATACTGTGTTGCAGAGTCAATAGTGTTTCGGCGTTGCCGTCATTGTAGTATAATTAAACGTAGACAGCGAAAATGATTTTGCCATTAGCAGGACCGCAGATATTGAGAAGAGTGAGATGCAAGACATCGCTCTCACACAGTCACAGTATCTGCATGTGCACAGGTTCCCTTCGCAGCGTGGAGGGTTAAGCCTTGCGTTTCAACACTCTCTTTGAGTTGTTGCGGAAATTGACCCACTATGCCGTTTATTTTTCTGCATCTATGTCACATTGCTGAGACTAACTTTAATGTATAATGTTTTATCTGCTGAGGAGTAGGATAGCAGATGTAACAGATATACCAGCCACCTCACCCTTCTCTTTATCCAAGCTGTGATAAACAGACACAGATGCTCTCTCCGTAACGTTAACAGAACGCCTGTGTAACGTTACTGGAATTCTAGCTAGCTCACAGTGTCATTTGCTCCCGCCTGCCGAGCACCTGCCCTTGCCGTAACGTTAAACTGCTAGATCGCAGAGTGCGGCAGGCGGGGGCGAAGGACACTCCCGTTGTATTAGCTAGCTAGCTGCTGGTGTCGCCCCCGCTGTGTACCTGTGTTAAAACAGCCATCTGGAGCGTCTGAGCAGTTGGCTTCTGAGCCCTCACCCGCTGATTCTCCTTTGGTCTGACACACTACAATATGTATTTTAGCCCAAACAACTACCTCTTTCCCTACTGTATTTAATTTATTTATTTATTTTTGCTCCTTTGCACCCCATTATTTTTATTTCTACTTTGCACATTCTTCCATTGCAAATCTACCATTCCAGTGTTTTACTTGCTATATTGTATTTACTTTGCCACCATGGCCTTTTTTTGCCTTTACCTCCCTTATCTCACCTCATTTGCTCACATCGTATATAGACTTGTTTATACTGTATTATTGACTGTATGTTTGTTTTACTCCATGTGTAACTCTGTGTCTTTGTATGTGTCGAACTGCTTTGCTTTATCTTGGCCAGGTCGCAATTGTAAATGAGAACTTGTTCTCAACTTGCCTACCTGGTTAAATGAAGGTGAAAAAAAAATAAAAAATCCATAGCTTGTGCCAGTACATTTCCATAGCTTGTGTCAATACATTTCCATAGATTGTGTCAGTACATTTCCATAGCTTGTGTCAATACATTTCCATAGCTTGTGTCAGTACATTTCCATAGCTTGTGTCAGTACATTTCCATAGCTTGTGCCAGGACATTTCCATAGCTTGTGTCAGTACATTTCCATAGCTTGTGCCAGGACATTTCCATAGCTTGTGTCAGTACATTTCCATAGCTTGTGTCAGTACATTTCCATAGCTTGTGTCAATACATTTCCATAGCTTGTGCCAGGACATTTCCATAGCTTGTGCCAGGACATTTCCATAGCTTGTGCCAGGACATTTCCATAGCTTGTGCCAGGACATTTCCATAGCTTGTGCCAGGACATTTCCATAGCTTGTGTCAGTACATTTCCATAGCTTGTGTCAGTACATTTCCATAGCTTGTGCCAGGACATTTCCATAGCTTGTGTCAGGACATTTCCATAGCTTGTGTCAGTACATTTCTGATATTGCTGATAGTCACATTGTTGACACATCATCACAAAATAGTACTGAATGCTTTTATTTCCATACAGATATTGAAACAGACTACAGATATTACAAATTTAACTACTCAATCTCATATACACAAAATTAATTTCTACTGAAAAGGTGGACCTTGGTGGTCCTGCTTATTGGAAGTATGGAACTATTACTGGCTATTGAGATTTGGGAGAGAACACTTTCCTGTTTATATTACCCTTTGGATTGTTCCACAAAAAGAGTGACTTTTGGGTAGTGTTATTTCGTCAAAAAAACATTTCACCTAATATTATCATTCTGTCATAAGGAGCACACATTCACATTCCCTATTCAAGAGGTAAATTAATTTTAAAAATGGCAATTAAAGTAACAGGGTTGACAATTTTATCTTAAATCAGCCATAACCCCCTGAAAGCTCAACAAAAAAAACTTGAAACATTTCTAGCCCATCTATGCTCGAAGTGTTATGCTCAACGCTAACAGTTTTCTACCACAAAACAAGAGGAAAAAAACCATAGAACCAGCTTATAATCATTTTTTATTGAACCTTTATTTAACTACACAAGACAGTTAAGAACAAATTTTTATTTACAATGACGGCCTACACTGGCCAAACCCGGATGACACTGGTCCAACTGTGCACCGCCCTATGGGACTCCCAATCACAGCCAGTTGTGATACAGCCTGGATTTGAACCAGTGTGTCTGTAGTGACACCTCTAGCACTGAGATGCAAACTTTTTTAACAAATCAAAAACTTAAAAATTGGGCGTGTAAAATTATTCAGCCCCCTTAAGTTAATACTTTGTAGCGCCACCTTTTGCTGCGATTACAGCTGTAAGTCACTTGGGGTATGTCTCTATTAGTTTTGCACATCGAGAGACTGACATTTTTTCCCATTCCTCCTTGCAAAACAGCTCGAGCTCAGTGAGGTTGGATGGAGAGCATTTGTGAACAGCAGTTTTCAGTTCTTTCCACAGATTCTCGATTGGATTCAGGTCTGGACTTTGACTTGGCCATTCTAACACCTGGATATGTTTATTTTTGAACCATTCCATTGTAGATTTTGCTTTATGTTTTGGATCATTGTCTTGTTGGAAGACAAATCTCCGTCCCAGTCTCAGGTCTTTTGCAGACTCCATCAGGTTTTCTTCCAGAATGGTCCTGTATTTGGCTCCATCCATCTTCCCATCAATTTTAACCATCTTCCCTGTCCCTGCTGAAGAAAAGCAGGCCCAAACCATGATGCTGCCACCACCATGTTTGACAGTGGAGATGGTGTGTTCAGGGTGATGAGCTGTGTTGCTTTTACACCAAACATAACGTTTTGCATTGTTGCCAAAAGTTCAATTTTGGTTTCATCTGACCAGAGCACCTTCTTCCACATGTTTGGTGTGTCTCCCAGGTGGCTTGTGGCAAACTTTAAACAACACTTTTTATGGATATCTTTAAGAAATGGCTTTCTTCTTGCCACTCTTCCATAAAGGCCAGATTTGTGCAATACACGACTGATTGTTGTCCTATGGACAGAGTCTCCCACCTCAGCTGTAGATCTCTGCAGTTCATCCAGAGTGATCATAGGCCTCTTGGCTGCATCTCTGATCAGTCTTCTCCTTGTATGAGCTGAAAGTTTAGAGGGACGGCCAGGTCTTGGTAGATTTGCAGTGGTCTGATACTCCTTCCATTTCAATATTATCGCTTGCATAGTGCTCCTTGGGATGTTTAAAGCTTGGGAAATCTTTTTGTATCCAAATCCGGCTTTAAACTTCTTCACAACAGTATCTTGGACCTGCCTGGTGTGTTCCTTGTTCTTCATGATGCTCTCTGCGCTTTTAACGGACCTCTGAGACTATCACAGTGAAGGTGCATTTATACGGAGACTTGATTACACACAGGTGGATTGTATTTATCATCATTAGTCATTTAGGTCAACATTGTATCATTCAGAGATCCTCACTGAACTTCTGGAGAGAGTTTGCTGCACTGAAAGTAAAGGGGCTGAATAATTTTGCACGCCCAATTTTTAAGTTTTTGATTTGTTAAAAAAGTTTGAAATATCCAATAAATGTCATTCCACTTCATGATTGTGTCCCACTTGTTGTTGATTCTTCACAAAAAATACACTTTTATATCTTTATGTTTGAAGCCTGAAATGTGGCAGAAGGTCGCAAAGTTCAAGGGGGCTGAATACTTTCGCAAGGCACTGTATATGTCAGAAAAACACGTCAAAATATAGTGTTTTGGCTCCTTAGCGAATCTTTATTCATATAGAAAATAGGATACATTACATTTTCTATGTGGTTTGTATTAAAGGGCACTTCATTTAACATAGCAGGCTTTAAAATGTCTACTTAAAATATCAAAGAAATGCAAAAGGCACTCTATTTGAAGAACGACCCCGTTATATTCAGCCCTAAACCTCAGCTCACTAGGCTGAAGACAAAACTACATTCCAGTCTTTGACAGAGAAAAAAAAGTGCTTAACTTCAGACAAACACACTATTTAATGCAGGTGGTTCTCGGATGGCCCATGTCTATCCCATAGAAATAAAATCTCATGCTATACTGGACAAAAATCTAAACGCAACATGTAAAGTGTTGGTCCCATGTTTCATGAGCTGAAATAAACAATCCCAGATATTTTCCATATGCACAAAAAGCTTATTTCTCTCAAATGTTGTGCTCAAATTTGTTTACATCACTATTAGTGAGAATTTCTCCTTTGCCAATATAATCCACCCACCTGACAGGTGTGGCATATCAATAAACTGATTAAACAGCATGATCATTACACAGGTGGACCTTGTGCTGGGGACAATAAAATGCCACTCTAAAATGTGCAGTTTTGTCTTACAACACAATGTCACAGATGTCTCAAGTTTTGAGGGAGCATGAAATTGGTATGCTGCTTGCAGGAATGTCCACCAAAGTTGTTGCCAGAGAATTTAATGTCCATTTCTCTACCAGAAGCTGCATCCAATGTCGTTTTATAGAATTTGGCACGTAGGTTCAATGGGCCTCACAACCGCAGACCACTTGTAACCACGCCAGCTGAGGACCTCCACATCCGGCTTTTTCACTTGCGGGATCGTCTGAGGCGGTGCTGAGGAGTATTTCTGTCTGTAATAAAGCCATATTGTGGGGAAAAACTCATTCTGATTTGCTGGGCCTGGTTCTCCAATGAGTGGGCCTGTCTCCCAAGTCGTGAGCCTATACCCTCCCAGGCCCACCCATGGCTGTGTCCTTGCCCAGTCATATGAAATCCATAGATTAGAGCCTAATTTATTTACTTCAATTGACTGGTTTCCTTATATGAACTGTAACTCAGTAAAATCATTGAAATTGTTGCATGTTGCGTTTATATTTTTGTGGTCTATACATTTAATGGTATTATAAAGTACATAGCTTGTCAAACCAAACACTTGAAAAAAATCCAGATTTCATAACATTGAAATGTGTCATCCTTGCTGGCTACTAGCAAGTTGGACTGAATTAAATGCCTGGTTTGCAACAGGCTGGCTGCTGTAAGTGTATCTTGTTCACTAATACCAATGGTTCAAATGTCTTCATGTCTTCATGTCTTTAATAATTTCACCATAGAAAATACTATTTATAAAACATGAACACATCATTGTGGTACAGCAGTTAAAATAATAATTGTTCACACCAATACTTGGTTCACACTAACACCAACCTGTATTAAACATTGTACAAATATATTTACACAGTGTTTCCATCACTGTACAGTGGAACAACTTTGATTTTAGAAGTGGGGGGACATACATGTTTTTTTAATCCAGTCGGATAAACACTCCAAACAGCTACCTGACCGCTCGGAGGCTTCTGCATGGTCCTAAAGCACACCATTGCCTAATTTTTAAAATCCAATTCCAATGATAACATCAGCGGGAGACAAAAATGCAATTTCAGAATGTAGGGGGGACCTGTCCCCCCATCCCCAGTCAAAGTTGTGCCCCTGTTATTATAAATGGATGGTTTCAAATTGTTAACATGAAAAATGCTCACAGCATTACAACATGTTTGGCAATTGTTTCTGTGCAAATTCATACATTTTCCTGTAAAAAGAGTAGGTCTACATTGTATTTTTTGCTCGTGAATATGCACAGCACATTGGTACATAACCATTGGGCTGTATCCTAAGTCCAGTTGATGTGGATGTGGATTCTATGACAGCAGTGCAACACTACAATACTTTCTAATTAGAAGAGCACACAATCTTTCACACATTCACAGGAGGTGAAACGCTCTGGAATGTTGCAGAAAGAAATGCTTCCTATAGAGCTAACATGATTTCCTATTCTATATGACAGAGAATAGTGTCTGTTCTACAGAATATATATCTATCTGAACATTCTGTTACATTGCACCCCAATGAGTATGATCCTGGTAAGAAGTCACTGATGGTGAATTGACAGAAAAGCCCATAGGTATAGATATGGTCTTGGTCCTGTTCATAGAGATTTGTTCGTTATATGTGAAGTTATCAGTATGTTTGCAAACACTAAATCACATACAGCTATTGCTACAAGTTGTTCTTGGTCATTTGACACCAGTCAGACTGTATTCAGTCATAACCGAGTCAGACGAAGGTCTACCTTGCACATCCAGGCACTCAACATATCTCACAACTCTTTGAGTAATCTACAGAATATCTACAGTAAACCAATGGGATACAAAATACTTCACCATAATGACATTTAAGGGAAACAATATCTTAAACATTTTGTGGAGCTTTAAATAAAGAGGGTTGACACACTGTGTCTCAAAGAATCTGCTACTGAAAGCTAAACATTAAAGATCCAATGCAGCCATTTTTATCTCAATATCATAGAATTGATGGGTTACAATTAAGTACCTTACTGTGATTGTTTCCATTTAGAATGGTCAAAAAGGAACCAAAATAGCTTCTTAGCAAAGAGCTATTTCTCAAGCAAAAATGTTGCTAGGACTGTCTTGTAGAGGTCTGAGTGGGGAAGGGAAAATGGAAAACTAGCTGTTATATGTCGAGGTTTGGATCTCTTTCTTATTGGTCTATTAACTAATTTACCACGCTCCATCCCACCAAACAGCACTTACACTAAAAGGGGATTATAATAATGTTCCCAATTTCACTTTATTATTCCAACCTCATAGCCTGGAAATATGTACAAAACACAGGAAATCGTTTTTTTTTTTTTTACAGTACCGGGCCTTTAAACAATGGAATAAACCATTCACAAGACTTTTTGTTCGTTTTTCACTACTGAAATATTTTGGATGTAGTTCTAAGCCCTGCTCAGAACCACAGCTATAAAATACAAAAGTTCACTATTTATCACCCAGTAAGTGTTAGATGCCAAAGGATGACTAGGGCTAATGCTAGGTACAGATCTGGCGGTCTGTCCACCAGCTGCACAGTGGCAGAGCCAGCCTGCCCCGTGGGGAGAAAGAGGGCCTTTGGTTTGTGGTGTGGCATGAACCACTGCACCAGCAGAGTGAGGTACTGTTCTGTTAAGACAGCCATGATACGGACGGTAGGCTGTCGATCAGTCGATCCTATAACTAGAGGGTCCAGTCAGTCTCAGAGCCGTAATGTAGCAGCTCTGCCTTGTGTCACTCTGTCTGTCAACCAATACGTCGGTCTTTACGCTGACACAGTGCTGACAGTGCGCTCTCTCTTCCCACTGGCCAGGTTCCTCTTCTTACAGTAGGTGTAGAGGGCCGTCAAAGGGATACAGCAGACAGAGGAGGCTAGGAGGAGGCCGATGAAGGCTTGGGCGTAGGGAGGATACTCCGTCACCACAGACTTCCCCTGGAGGAGAGGGAAGACAACAGGACAGGCAGAGATCAACATTGTATTTGGGTGCAGCATATTCTGTTCCAGTGCTTTTCTTTCATTCATGTATGACTGGTACAATCAAGTCTCCCTTTGGGGATTAATAAAGTACAATCTTATCTTACCCGTTTTTTGGGCCGAGTGCTTGTTAGTGTAATGACAGGGTTATTGATAAGATATTGGAGACAAAAAGAGGGGCCTTACCAGCTCTTTGTTCCAGGCCTGGTATGTGGGCGTTCCTCCCTGGATGTAGTTGACGATGTAGAAAATGAACAGGGCAATGAGGAGGATGGGACTGACTCCTGCCAACATGATCTTCCAGTAGCAGTTAAGACGATGACCTAACATGTCTTCTACATCCTTCTCAAACCTGGAGAGGGAAAGGTTGCAGGAGCATTGACATGAGGACTCTGTCGATTAAGGCAGCCCCCCGCACCGCTCTGATTCAGAGGGGTTGGGTTGAATGCAGAAGACACATTTTGGTTGAATACATTCAGCTCTGCAACTGACTAGGTATCCCTATACTTTCATATATTTTGTATGGGCAAAAGACAACCATGGTATTTTAGTTTCAACATTCATTCAACATTCAAAGGAAATTGCTTCTATGCTTCTTAAGCCATTTTGCTTTTAATAAACAGTACAAGCCCAACTTAAAAAACTACAGTGCAGTTCAGTCAAAATCCTGAGAGAAGAGTGAAAGGAATGTGAGGTATTTGTGGATGATTATGCTAAGTGTTGTTTGGCATTACTGGACACAATACAGCTTTTATGAGGTACTTTAAAGACTTAACTCTACTGGCTGCTAACACAACTGCAGTAGGGCTACACATTCTCCAGTAGAAACTGTTTCAAATAATGTCAGCTTTTCTTGGAGAAAAGGTACTGTATGACAAGATGATGATGCTTAGAAAGCTTCTGAAATGAGTCATTCTTCATTATCAATATTGTACACACACACACACACACACACACACACACACACACACACACACACACACACACACACACACACACACACACACACACACACACACACACACACACACACACACACACACACACACACACACACACACACCTTTTGATGCCATATATGTAGCAGACGGTGATAACTTCAATGAGGACGATGAAGAGCAGAGAGAAGGTGGCTCCATAGTCGTTGAACATGGTGAACCAGTAGTTCCCAGAGCGGGTGGTGAAGCCCAGGCCAAGCAGCAGGCAGAATAGACACACCAGACCTACAGGATATGACAACACACCTGTTAGTCACGCACACAGTTAGGACAGCAGAGTCCCTGCCCATCTTCTGAAAACCTATCTCATCAAATAAGACACAAGAAAAACGGACTTACTATGATGGTGTTATGTAGTTGTCTCATCTAGCTATTTTAAGATGAATGCACTAACTGTAAGTCACTCTGGATAAGAGCATCTGCTAAATGAATAAAATGTAAAATTTAGGATGGGACAACACACCTGTTAGTCTCTCTCTCTCACACACACACACACACACACACACACACACACACACACACACACACACACACACACACACACACACACACACACACACACACACACACACACACACACACACACACACACACACACACTCTCACACTCACACACACACACACACACACACACACACACACACACACACACACACACACACACACACACACACACACACACACACACCTAACTCAAGCAGCAGGCAGAACAGACACACCAACCTAAGGACAAGACACGCCCGGGTCCACCCTAACCCTAGTTTCATGTTCACACCTTAGCTCAATTCTTATCCTCAACCACAACCATAAACCGAGCTTCACGACCACACCTTAGCTCAACCCTAACCCCCTCCTCTTCCCTTCCCCTCATCACCCCTTCTCTCTCACCATTGAGTGTTTTGGTGCTCATGTAGCGGCTGATGAACTTCAAGTCACTGAGGGGGGTGATGACGGCGATGACGTTGCCCAGCATACTGCCCATGCCCAGCAGCAGCAGCATGATGAAGTAGAGCACAGACCACAGCTGAGACACTGGCATGTTCTTAATGGCCTCACTGTACACTATGAAGGCCAGGCCTGTACCCTCAACAGCCTGGGAGGAGGGAGAGAGATGGAGAGAGAGAGTTTAGTGGATATTAAGTGGGATGGTTTATTAAAGACAAAATGGAAAATCCAGAAGAGCATTGAAAATGAAATATTACCATTAATTGTAACTGCAACAGCCCATGATATTTGCCACATCTCACTACTACCACCACAGAGTCAAATAAAGTTGTATAGGTGACATTGAACTATGATTAAATATGAAATATTTATAGAATGGTGAGTGAAGTTTTTATTACTTCACGGTAAAATCAATTTATTTTGTTGCTACATGATAACATATTGTCAGGAAACCAGAGGTATGTTGTTAGATTAAGGGCTCGATTCAATCCATATTGCGGAAATTCTGAGCTATAGCGCAAAAATGTTAAGGTAAGATCAGATTGAGTCGACATGTGCAGCATTTACCCTGAATGCTGTCTCCGTTAACACGGGAACATTGCATTTAAATTTCAATCTCGCTATATCAAAGAACTTCTGCGATTCAGATTGAATCAAGCCCTAAGAGAAGTAGCAAATGAAGTTGTCTTATCAGTATTTTGCACAAGTTTTTCTATTATTTCATTTGAGTTGTGTCTCATCATGACCTACCGTGTCTAGTTCAGCCTCTAGGTCACAGGTCTCCAGCCTACCTCCCAGACTGGCAAACTGTTCTGGGTGTGTCCTGTTCAGCTCAGTGATCCAGTGGTTGACATTCTCCAGACTGATGGTGTCCTCTGCTAGATCAAAGGTGTTCAGGAGCAGCAGTCGCACCCTGGGTGAAAAAGAGAAATGTCAGTGTCATGAAAGGACAAGTGGTGTAGCGCAGTTTCTCTGAAACTTTTATTTAGGTGGGGGAGGGGAGGGGGCCAGGTAACTTCCTGCAATTCTACAGATTTTGCCATGGGGCAGAGAGAAAAGTGTGCTGTTTTAAGCAAATTTCCTGCTATTCTATGCATTTTTCCATGAGGTTGAGAGAAGATTTAGCAGTTGTATAGCTAATTTCCTGTAATTCTCAATGTTTTGCCATGGCTTATGACATTTATACATTTTTGGTTTGGGACCCCCCAGCCCTTTCCATTCGCTGCATGCTACGCCACTGGAAAGGGCATTTATGATCTGAATCATACAGTATATCTAGCCCCTTATACAATTCCTCTCATTGCTGGTCTAGATTTCAATGCCTTCCCAAGTCCAAGCACCTGCCATTTCTTCCATTTGTATGTCTACAGAAAGTGCTACAGTCTACAGACGTTAAATGAATTGTATATGTTTGACCTAGAATTGTTTACGTTTGTAGTGGCTTAGTGCTGCTGACTGGTGTCACCTACTTCTCTGAGTTGAAAGTTCAATGCCAAAGTCAATGAGACAACTAACCAGACCGCGACCCCACCCAGGGCCTCACCTCTCCAGGCAGCTCTCGTAGTTGAAGGTGGCCTTAAAGCCATAGATGGAGAAGGTGACGATACTGGCGAAGATGGAGGTGCTACTGTTGACCATGGACACGACGATGGCCTGCTTCTCAAAGTTGTTGTTGTACTGGTTGTAGCTGGCAAAGGCGATGAGGGATCCAAATCCCAGGCCCAGAGAGAAGAAGATCTGAGTGGCCGCGTTGATCCATGTAGTGGGGTTAGCCAGCTGTTCCATCTAAGACAGCAAACACACACACACACACACACACACACACACACACACACACACACACACACACACACACACACACACACACACACACACACACACACACACACACACACACACACACACACACACACACACACACATTAGTAAAGCATGTTAGTAGCACACACATATACAGTGGCAAGAAACAGTATGTTAACCCTTTGGAATTACCTGGACTTCTGCATAAATTTGTCATAAAATTTGATCTGATCTTCATATAAGTCACAACAATAGACAAACACAGTCTGCTTAAACTAATAACACACAAACAATTACTGTATATGTTTTCATGTCTTTATTGAACACACTGTGTAAACATTCACAGAGCAGGTTGGGAAAAGTATGTGAACCCTTGGATTTAATAACTGGTTGACCCTCCTTTGGCAGTAATAACCTCAACCAAACGTTTTCTGTAGTTGCGGATCAGACCTGCACAACGGTCAGGAGGAATTTTTGACCATTCCTCTTTACAAAACTGTTTCAGTTCAGCAATATTCTTGGGATGTCTGGTGTGAACTGCTTTCGTGAGGTTATGCCACGGCATCTCAATTGGGTTGAGGTCAGGTCTCTGACTGGGTCACTCCAGAAGGCGCCTTTTCTTCTGTTGAAGCCATTCTGTTGTTGATTTACTTCTGTGTTTTGGGTCGTTGTCCTGTTGCATCACCCAACTTCTGTTGAACTTCTGCTTCAATTGGCGGACAGATAGCCTTATATTCTCCTGCAAAATGTGTTGATAAACTTGGGAATTGATTTTTCGGTCGATGATAGCTAGCTGTCCAGGTCCCGAGGCAGCAAAGCAGCTCCAAACCATGATGCTCCCTCCACCATACTTTACAGTTGGGATGAGGTTTTGATGTTGGTGTGCTGTGCCTTTTTCTCTCCACACATAGTGTTGTGTGTTCCTTCCAAACAACTCAACTGTAGTTTCATCGGTCCACAGAATATTTTGCCAGTAGCGGTGTGAAACATCCAGATGCTCTCTTGCGAACTTGAGAGTGGTTTCTTCCGTGGTTTCCTGCCATGAATACCATCTTGTTTAGTGTGTTACGTATCGTAGACTCGTTAAACCCCTTTCCAGCTTTATGCAAATCAACAATTCTTAATCTTGGGTTTTCTGAGATCTCTTTTGTTCGAGGCATGGTTCATTCAGGCAAATATGTTTGATGTTCTCTGTGCCCATATGAATAACCCCTATAATGTAACTGGAATGATGAGATAGTGTCACGACTTCTGCCGAAGTCGTTGCCTCTCCTTGTTCGGGCGGTGCTCGGTGTTCGACGTCACCGGTCTTCTAGCCATCATTGAACCTTTTTTCATTTTCCATTGGTTTTGTCTTGTCTTCCCACACACCTGTTTTCAATCCCATTCATTACCTGTTGTGTATATAACCCTCTCTTTCCCCTCATGTCTTTGTCAGAGATTGTTTTATTGTCAGTGTAGTGTGTTTGTTGTATAGGTGTGCGTCGGGTCTTTGTACCCATGTTTTGTTTGTTATGTACTTTTAGTGTTATGGAGCATACTCCGTGGACTTTATTAAAAGACTCCATTTTACACTCCATTTGACTCTCCTGCGCCTGACTTCCCTGCCACCTATTACACCTATGCATGTTCTTCTTTTATGTTTAGGTTTTATTATTTCACTGCCATACTGTGTTCGATCTTGTCTAACCATCTTGTCTCAAGAGGACAACAATGGAAATAAGTCCCAGACTTTATGGTGTGTTATCCTCTTTATTTTATTCATGTGCATGTATGGCTTTTAGGTTTAATGTGTGCTTGTTTTTTTAAATGGTCGAATTAATAAACTAAACTAGATGCTTCTTGTGAATAGCAAACTCAAATGTTGTGAGTGTTTTTTTATAGGGCAGGGCAGCTCTAACCAACATCTCCAATCTCGTCTCAAGGATTGTATTCAAGGTTAGCTGACTCCTGACTCCAATTAGCTTTTGGAGAAGTCATTAGCCTAGGGGTTCACATACTTTTCCCAACCTACACGGTGAATGTCTAAATTATGTGTTCAATATAGACAAGAAAAATACAATACTTTGTGTGTTGTTAGTTTAAGCACACTGTATTTGTCTGTTGTTGTGACTTAGATGAAGATCAGATCTAATTGTATGACCAATTTATACATAAATCCAGATAATTCCAAAGGGTTTACGTACTTTTTCTTGCCACTGTATGTAAAGCAGGATTAAACATAACAGAACAATGTACATGAGCTACCATACCTTGGCTGTGAAAATGTAGATCTATTGTATTGTATCTCATCTATGCTGCTCTGTCTTTGCTCATCAATAAATTTACATGTACATATTCTTATTCCATCCATTTACTTAGATTTGTGTGTATTAGGTAGTTGTTGTAGAATTGTTAAATTACTTGTTAGATATTGCTGCACTGTCGGAACTAGAAGCACAAGCATTTCACTACACTTGCAATAACATCTGCTAACCATGTGTTTGTGAACAATCAAATTGTATTGTATTTGATCAATAATGTTCTTTCATTCATCTAATCATTCGTACCTTGGGCGTGAACATGTACTTCACACCGTTGATGGCTCCGTGAAGGGTGACCCCACGGATGAGGTAGATGATGAGGACCAGGTAGGGGAATGTGGCTGTGAAGTACACCACCTATGGAGGGGAGAAAGAGCAGGGGGATTCAGGGTCAAAGTTCAACTATGCTGCACTGATTGCCTGTTTTCTAACACAGATTTGGCCCACTTGTCCTACGGTTTTATAACATTGCTCGCTGAATTTACTGTGAAGTTGTAGGTGGAAGTGAACTTGTTTGTGTATGTCTTTCCATCAATTGATAACGATGTTATTACTTTTCTATTATTTACCTCTGTATTGTTGGGAAGGGCCGTATGAGACCATTTCACTGTTAATCTACACATGTTGCTTACGAAGCACGTGATGATTAAAATGTGATTTGATTTATTTTGATGAACCTCTTTTAGGTAATTTTAGATGAGAGATCATATAAAAATCAAAAGCCCCTTGCCAGAACGAATCAGAAGGATTCAGAACGAATCAGTTTTAAAGGGACCTCCTGTGTGCATGCGCTTGCACGTTATAATAAACATCATAGGCAGCTCGTGAGTTTCAAGTTTGGGGAAGCTTACAATTTATCACAATTTCTACCTATCTGCGTGCCAGCTTTCTTCATGGAACAGTTTCATTTAAATCTCCTTCCAGACTCACATTAAGCATCTCCAATCCAAAAATAAATCGAGAATCGGCTTCCTATTAGGCAAAAAAGCATCATTCACTCATGCTGCCAAACATACCCTTGTAAAACTGACTATCCTACCGATCCTTGACTTTGGTGATGTCATTTACAAAATAGCCTCCCACACTCTACTCAGCAAATTGGATGCAGTCTATCACAGTGCCATCCATTTTGTCACCAAAGTCCCATATACTACCCACCACTGCAACCTGTATGCTCTCATTGGCTGGCCCTCACTTCATATTTGTGGCCAAATCCCCTGGCTCCAGGTCATCTATAAGTCTTTGCTAGGTAAAGCCCTACCTTATCTCAGCTCACTGGTCACCATAACAGCACCCACCCGTAGCACGTGCTCCAGTAGGAATATTTCACTGGTCACCTCCAAAGCATATTCCTACTTTGGCCGCCTTTCCTTCCAGTTCTCGCTGCCAATGACTGGAACGAATTGCAAAAATCACTGAATCTGGAGACTCATATCTCCCTCACTAACTTTAAGCGTCAGCTGTCAGATCAGCTCACATATCATTGCACCTGTACATAGCCCATCTGTAAATAGCCCATCCAACTACCTCATCCCTATATTGTTATTTATTTAATTTTTGCTCCCTTGCACCCCAGTATCTCTACTTGCACATTCATCTTCTGCACATCTTTTCCTCCAGTGTTTAATTATTAAATTGTAATTAATGTAAGAGTGTGAACTGGTGGCAGAGAAGTCAGACGCAGGAGAGAAATAACTGTGTTTCCAATGGCGCAGTTTATTTACAAAAAAATAATAAAAATCAATGGGTAACATAACCCGACGCACACCAGTACAGACATACACATACACTACACAATAAACAATCACCGAAAAGGAAATGAGGGAGAACAGAGTGTTAAATACACAACATGTAATTGATGGGATTGGAACCAGGTGTGATGGAAGACAAGACAAAACCAATGGAAAATGAAAAATGGATCAGCGATGGCTAGAAGGTCGGTGACGTCGACCGCCGAACACCACACGAACAAGGAGAGGGGCCAACTTCGGCGGAAGTCATGACAATTACTTCGCCACTAT
The DNA here is from genome assembly GCF_036934945.1 of Oncorhynchus masou masou. NCBI lineage: Eukaryota > Metazoa > Chordata > Actinopteri > Salmoniformes > Salmonidae > Oncorhynchus > Oncorhynchus masou. The sequence goes on from NC_088240.1 coordinate 69,686,240, forward strand.
GGCCTATTCATTGCCTTACCCCCCTAATCTTACGTCATTTGCACACACTGGGGCGGCAGGGTAGCCTAGTGTTTAGAGCAGTTCAAACCCCCGAGCTGACAAGGTACAAATCTGTCGTTCTGCCCCTGAACAGGCAGTTAACCCACTGTTCCTAGGCCGTCATTGAAAATAAGAATTTGTTCTTAACTGACTTGCCTAGTTAAATAAAGGTAAAATAAAAAACACTGTATATAGAGTTTTTCTATTGTGTTATTGACTGTACGTTTGTCTATTGCATGTTTAACTCTGTCGTTGTTTTTGCAGCACTTCTTTGCTTTATCTTGGCCTGTCACACCCTGACCATAGTTTGCTTTGTATGTTTCTATGTTTTGTTTGGTCAGGGTGTGATATGAGTGGGCATTCTATGGTTCATGTCTAGTTTGTCTAGTTCTATGTTTGGCCTGATATGGTTCTCAATCAGAGGCAGGTGTGAGTCAGTGTCTCTGATTGGGAACCATTTTTAGGTAGCCTGTTTGGTGTTGGGTTTTGTGGGTGATTGTTCCTGTTCCTGTTCCTACCAGTTTAAGCTGTTTCGGTTTTCACGTTACGTTTCTTGTTTTGTAGTGTTTGTGTTTATTTGTTTGATTAAACATGAATCTAAATAGCCACGCCGCATTTTGGTCCGACTCTCCTTCACATGAAGAAAGCCGTTACATGGCCAGGTCGCAGTTGTAAATGAGAACTTGTTATCAACTTGACTACCTGGTTAAATAAAGGTGAGATAAATAATTATAAAAAAATAATAACGTTTTTGTTTCTCAAAATTACTCTCACATGGTTAATCAGAAAAATCTGAATTAAAATGATAAACATCTCAACTAATGCAAGAGCACCAGCCTTGGACACATGGACACATTCATACACTGTGACCCATTGGCGGCTAAAGAAATTAGCACATGGAACTCAGAGATAGCCTATAGGCCAATGCAGCAGTAGGCCTATAACTTTCATCGTCAACTTAGTAAAATAGGCTTAACACAAATTAAAACAGTAGAAAATATCCTGATATAAATTCTATTTTTTTCAATCGGATTAATCTCTCTGCCTGTCTGCCTCCCTTTCTATCTGTCGTGATTTGAGCTATCGCTGGTGAAGTGAGACATTGTATCAACTCAGCAGGTTGGCGTGCTCAGATGTGTGCGCTCCCTCCATGTTATGACAGAGAAACCATACACATGCTCATTTCTCACATTGAGCACTCCAAACAAAATACATAGAAAAAATTAGCAAATCTCCTAAATAAACCAAAACTTGTTTCTCACAAGTATAGCAGGTTGTGAACTCTGCAAACAACGTTTCCACTCCAAGAATGAGAACAGTAAATTACTGTAATACATGAATTAACAGAAATGTCTAACTGTTGGGGTTCGTTTCCTTGTTACTTGTCAATCATTGGCTCATTGGTGAAATTAGCATTATGACAATATCTTTACTTAAATCATTCAAAAATCTTTATTAATGTAATTGCAGACAGAAGTTGACACCAGGAACATAGCACGCATGTTCCTGAGTAGGTTCTGCAAAATATAAAAGGTCCCAAGTTATTTTATTAAACCTAAAGTCCAGCCCTAGTGATGTCACTGCCTACGTCATAATCTTCTACTCCTGAGACCAAAACTATGCCTACTCATCACTAAAACACTTGTTTTATATAGCTATCTAAAAGCTTAGCAGTACATGTCCAAGTTGATTTATAGTGGAATGTCTAACTAATCTCTTATCTCTTACACTCCCCTGCAGAGTTCTGTCTTCACAGTCACACATTTCTCAGACAGTTTCTTCATAAGAGGCAGAGAGCCTAGAAAAGTACTGTGGAACAATATTGAACCTCATAATGTATATATATTGTTAATCTGTAGTCTAGGACCCTATAAATGTAAGGAGGGAGGGGTCTTATAACCCCTCCCCTTCTATTAATACAACATAAGCATAATCAATTATTATAATACATCAAACATTTGGTACAGCCCTTATCATGACCCCTAGGTGAACCCCTTTCATAACCAAATGACAGGGGATTAACGGCACCTTGACAAGGCTTACATGTTACATACTGTATGTAATGGGGAATTGACCAAAAATAAACAAAGGGAAAACAATTCACACAATAAACCAATGAATGTGCAAGAATTGTTGGAAGACATTGGAGCACATTATTGAGAGCTGAGTGCATGCATTCTGGAGAGAGACGCAGACATATTTTTGCCACACGCGTTCCCTTATTCTTGTCTCAACATTTTCAATTATACTCAAGACACATTATCTTCACACATTTTAGATGCTTTTCACAGAAATATGCAACTCAATAATCAGCTAGGCCCACAGTGGCCTGCAAAAGTATTCACCCCCCTTGGGGTCTGGGCTTTGACTAGGCCATTCCAAGACATTTAAATGTTTCCCCTTAAACCACTTGAGTGTTGCTTTAGCAGCATAATTAGGGTCATTGTCCTGCTGGAATGTGAACCTCTGTCCCAGTCTCAAATCTTTGGAAGACTGAAACAGGTTTCTCTCAAGAATTTCCCTGTATTTAGCGTCATCCATCAGTCCTTCAACTTTGACCAGTTTCCCAGTCCCTGCCGACGAAAAACATCCCCATAGCATGATGCTGCCACCACAATGCTTCACTGTGGGGATGGTGTTCTCGGGGTGATGAGAGGTGTTGGGTTTGCGCCAGACATAGCATTTTCCTTGATGGCCAAAAAGCTCAATTTTAGTCTCATCTGACCAGAGTACCTTCTTCCATATGTTTGGGGAGTCTCCACATGCCTTTTGGTGAACACCGAACGTGTTTGCTTATTTTTTTCTTTAAGCAATGGCTTTTTCTGGCCACTCTTCCGTAAAACCCAGCTCTGTGGAGTGTACGGCTTAAAGTGATCCTATGGACAGATACTCCAATCTCCGCTGTGGAGCATTGCAGCTCCTTCAGGGCTATCTTTGGTCTCGTGGTTGCCTCTCTGATTAATGCCCTCCTTGCCTGGTCCGTGTGTTTTGGTGGGCGGCCCTCTCTTGGCAGGTTTGTTGCCAAGAGAGGGCCTCCCACCAAAACACATGGACCAGGCAATTTTTTAATAATGGATTTAACGGTGCTCTGAGAGATGTTCAAAGTTTCTGATATGTTTGTATAACCCAACCATGATCTGTACTTCTCCACAACTTTGTCCCTGACCTGTTTGGAGAGCACCTTGGTCTTCATGGTGCTGCTTGCTTGGTGGTGCCCCTTGCTTAGTGGTGTTTCAGACTCTGGGGCCTTTCAGAACAGGTGTATACATACTGAGATCATGTGACAAATCATGTAACACTTAGATTGCACACAGGTGGACTTTCTTTAACTAATTATGTGACTTCTGAAGGTAATTGGTTGCGCCAGATCTTATTTAGGGGCTTCATAGCAAAGGGGGTGAATACATATGCATGCACCACTTTTCCATATTATATTTTTTAGAATTTTTTAAAACAAGTACGTTTTTTTATTTCACTACACAATTTGGACTATCTTGTGTATGTACATTACATGAAATCCAAATAAAATCAATTTAAATTACAGGTTGTAATTATACAAAATAGGAAAAACACCTTTTCAAAAATGCTTTTGCAAGGCACTGTATTGCCATGCGCGCTGCCAAAATTGCTTGTTTCCCAAATAGGCATAGGCCTACGCACTTGTGATTGGAAACAATCCACAGACATATTTTTTTTAAATGAAGAACTTAATGATCCTCTGTGGCTAAGTCAATTTCTCTGGTAAAGTATTTTGAATGATTGTATTTAGACAGGAATATTTATGTAATTTTGGCAAAACATCAATTTACTTTAGGGGAAGCCAGCATCTGAACAGTGCACTGTGCACCCACCAACTCCTTTCTAATTCGCAAGTGGCTGAAATCAGAGATTTGTATATAATGACGAGATTCTCATTTCTCCACACTAACTATGCGAGTCGTTCAGCCAAAGGAATGTAGGTTACAAGCTTAGGTCTGCATATTATGACTATAGAAACGCATTGGGCTTATTCAGGACAGATTTTGTCAAGAATGAGCACCCTGGATAAGAGTGTCTGCTAAATTACAAAAATGTAAAAATGGAATGTAAAAATGTAGCAGATGTATCTGATGCTGTCTGGCCAGAAAAAGTAAGGCATGCCATACTCCTTTTGTCCAGAGAGCATCAGATACATGGTCTACACATAAGGAGACAGAGGGGTGCTGTTTCGCTCGCTCGGATGCTTTATCTGAGATTGATGCGTCTTTGTGTCTGTGCGCATCTCGGTCAAATAAATCTTTCATATTTAAATTTTTAATTTGGACGGGCAAGGAGGTACGGCAGGGCGTGCTAGACCCCTGGGGCCTGCCCATAACACAAGTTCTGCCATGAATGCAAGGTGAACAGCAGACCAGAAAACAGTTCTCTGTCTGTGTTGACACGGTATCCTTTACTTTCACCCTGGCTTGTCTCCTCAGAGACTCCCACTCTACATAGTTATGTAATAAAGTAGGCTAAGGTTTTCTCTCACTCTCCCAGCTGATGTTTTCCTCAGTTCAGTAAAGATCCATTGGATCTGCTTCCCCTTTCCCTGCTCCATAATTCTGAGTTGGCAAACTGCAGCCACAAACTTTGACTGTTTTATTCGCCATGCCTTGATGGACAACTATCTGACCATTTGGAATATTGAACTGTTTGTACCATGTCTCGCCATTACAAATAACTTTCTTGACCCTTTCCTTTGCTATCGAGGTCACCTCTCAGCTGACTGTTTTCCTCTGCTCAGTGAAAATACAGGTAACTGTCAAAATAAAGGAAACACTTGACTAAATGAGGGATACAAAGTATACTGAAAGCAGCTGAGTTAATTAAGCAATTTACTTCCCATCATGCTTAGGGTCATGTATAAAAATGCTGGGCAGGCCATTATTTTGGATACCATGGCTATGCCCACATAGGATGGCAATGCCCCCATTCACAGGGCATGAGGTGGCACTGAATAGTCTGATGAGCATGAAAACGATGTAAACCATATACCATGGCCATCTTATTCACCAGATCTCAACCCAATTTAACACTTATGGGAGATTCTGGAGCGGTGCCTGCAAGAGCGTTTTCACCACCAGCAACAAAACACCAAATAATGGAATTTCTCATGGAAGAATGGTGTTGCATCCCTCCGATAGAGTTCCAGACACTTATAGAATCTATGTCAATGTGCATTGACGCTGTTCTGGCTCGTGGTGACCCAATAACCTATTAAGACACTTTATGTTGGTGTTTCCTTTATTTTGGCAGTTGCCTGTATGACACAGGAGACGATAGTGACCTATGTCCACTAGATCTTCAGCTAGCATGACATAAGGGTACCATAACTGTCTTGAATCTGTCCATCATTACCGAGCTGATCTCTGACCTCTCACCTTCCCGGTGGACTTGACCCCCTTGACGATAAACAGGTAGACAATCATCCAGGCCAGCAGGAGGCAGAGTGCCTGTCCCATGTGAATCCCTCCGTTCTCCTCAATGGACCCGGAGATGTCCAGGGTCTCTCTGTAGAAGAAGTACTGGGTGGGCGTGGCCCGCACACACTCCTCCACATGGCCGGTCAGGTTGCTGTTAACCGGGCACTCTGCCCATGGCAGGACCGACTGGGGCAGAGTGGGAGGAAACAGCACAGGTCAGGTCAGGCACAGGACATTATAGATAGCACTAGAGCAATGAACCATATCTTCTAAGATTCCAAACAAAACAGTCTGCACAGGACCAATAGTGTGTCCTCAAAGCGCCTGTTGATACATCTGGTAATAAGATTGTAACAAGTTATTGAAGATCGTCTACATTTTATGATCGCATCATACATCTGAATGAAGGTCAAATACTACGAATTGCTCTATTGAAAATAAAGATAATTTTGCCATTGTGAGACTGGAACTAACCTGGAATGAATGAAAGAGGTACCAGAAACTCCATGCATTGATGACGTTGTAATAGAGACATAGGTACATGGAGGTCACAACACTGGCCAGACCTGGAACCAGCAGAGAGGAACAGATACATTTAAACTATAAGCAGATATTATCTAATTTGCATCTTTGATAAGGATACTTTTATTAGGTTGTTGAAATACATTTGCAGTGTTGGGAAGAAGTAAACGACATGTTTTTCAACTATTCATTTAATTACATTTTACAGTAGCTTACACTTTAGGGTTCTTCGGATGTCCCCATAGCAGAACTCTTTTTGGTTGCAGCTTGAACCCTTTTTAGTTCCAAGTAGAACCCATTTGGGTTCCATGTAGAACCCTCTAGTTAATTACTTTGTTGCCATGTAGAGGTGTAGTTAACTACACAAATTACATACTACATTTTTTGCAAAAAGAATAGACAATATGTAGGCAATACTTTCCTTTCTTTTTCAGTTAGACCTGCCTAATTCTCACTTGAAGCATAGTTTTTGTGTTTAATAAGCTAAATTACACATTTTGTTAACATATGACCCCAAAGTGATCTGTTTCTTGCAATTTGAAGTCAATGACATTTTAGATTTACGTATGATAATTTGTATGTAGTTACTTTTTCAAAGTAACTTTAGTTAAGTAAACTACTATATATACTATATATATTTTCTTCCAGTGTGAAGAAATTGGTAGCTTAAACTATAAACTATATTTTTAGAGTAGCTTCCCGATACTGTACATTTTACATAAAAGTACTGGCCTAAATGTAACAAAACCATTTTTTAAAACGTGTGTAATGTGATAAATTAAAGGCAAATGTATGTACTTTATTCAATGGCAGTGTGCACCCATACATGTGTAGCACTCTATGTGCAGTGTCTACTGTCCCCAAAAATATTATAAAAAGTCATAAAGAAAAAAATGAAAAGGCAAAAAGGACTGTGGACCGTCGCAGGAGGTCCCGGACTGTGGACCGTCGCAGGAGGTTCCGGACTGTGGACCGTCGCAGGATGTTCTGGACTGTAGACCGTCGCTGGAGGTTCCGGACTGTGGACCGTAGTAGGAGGTTCCGGACTGTGGACCGTCGCAGGAAGCTCTGGACTGGAAACAGTCGCCGGAAGCTCTGGACTGGAAACCGTCGCCGGAAGCTCTGGACTGTGAACCGTCGTCAGAAGCTCTGGACTGGAAACCGTCGCCGGAAGCTCTGAACTGTGAACCGTCGCCAGAAGCTCTGGACTGTGAACCGCCGCCGGAAGCTCTGGACTGGGAATACGCACTGGAGGCCTAGTGCTTGGAGCCGGCAAAGTTGGCACCAGACTGGTGACACGCACTTCAAGGCGAGTGCGTGGAACTGGCACAGGACGTACCGGACTGGGGAGGTGCACTGGAGGCCTGGTGCGTGGAGCCGGCACAGGTGGCACCGGACTGGTGACACACACTTCAGGGCGGTGCGAGGAGCTGGCATAGGACGTACTGGGCTGTGAAGGCGCACTGGAGACCTGGTGCGTATAGCCGGCATCAATTGTACTGGTTCGATGACACACTTTGCACGGCAAGTGCGAGGAGCTGGCACAGGACGTACTAGGCTGTGAATGCGTACTGGAGACCTGGTGCGTGGAGCTGGCACAGATTTTACCAGACTGATAGCACGCTCCTCAGGACGAGTACGGAGAGCTGACTCAGGTGGCATTAAACTGATAACACTCTCCTTAGGGCAAATGTCGTGCATCCTCCACCAACTCAACAACTCTCTCCGTTCTCTCTCCTCCAGTTTCTCCCTCTTCTCCCAGACTGGCTCTGGGTCACTCCTTGGCTCCGCCGACAGCTTCATGTGCCTCCCCCCAAAATGTCTTGGGGTTTCTGTAGCCTTGGTCCCCGCTGTCCTTCCATGCTCCTTGCCGACTCCCCACCAAGGAAGGGTCTCGTGTCCTCTCATGTCCTCCCAAGTCTAAAACTTCTTTACCTCCTTTTCACGCGGCTTGGTCCTTTGTTGGTGGGTTATTCTGTCACATACGTGTGGAGAGACGGACCAAGGCACAGCGGATGTTGAGTTCCACATAATTTATTAATAAAGTGAAACTTAGCAAAAACAAATAAATCAATAAACTAACAACGAAACATGACAAAACACAAAATAAGGTGGGAAAAATGCTACCTAAATATGATCCCCAATTAGAGACAATGATTACCAGCTGCCTCTAATTGGGAATCATACAAATTACCAACATAGAAATAATAAACTAGAACCCCACATAGAAATAATAAACTAGAATACCCCCCAGTTACACTTTTGTCACGCCCTGACCATAGAGAGCCTTTGTTTCTCTATGGTGTAGTAGGTCAGGGCGTGACAAAAGTGTTAAACAAATCAAAATATATTTCATTTTTGAGATTCTTCAAAGTGGCCACCCTTTGCCTTGATGACACATTTGTAGACTCTTGACATTCTCTCAACCAGATTAATGAGGTAGTCACCTGGAATGCATTTCAATTAACAGGTGTGCCTTGTTAAAAGTTAATTTGTGGATTTCTTTGTGGAACGGATGATCTCCGCATGTGTGGTTCCCACCGTAAAGCATGGAGTAGGAGGTGTGGGGGTGCTTTGCTTGTGACACTGTGTGTGATTTATTTAGAATTCATGGCACACTTAACCAGCATCGCCTTCCCATCTGGTTTGCGCTTAGTGGGACTATCATTTGTTTTTCAACAGGACAGTGACCCAAAACACACCCCCACGCTGTGTAAGGGCTATTTGACCAAGAAGGAGGGTGATGCATCAGATGACCTGGTCTCCACAATCACCTGACCTCAACCCAATTGAGATGGTTTGGGATGAGTTGGACTGCAGGGTGAAGGAAAAGCAACCAACAAGTGCTCAGCATATGTGGGAACTCCTTCAAGACTGTTGGAAAAGCATTCCAGGTGAAGATAGTTGAGAGAATGCCAAGAGTGTGCAAAGTTGTCATCAAGACAAAGGTTGGCTACTTTCAATATTTTATTTCATACGTTTTTGGTTACTACATGATTCCATATGTGTTATTTCATAGTTTTGATGTCTTCACTATTATAGTGTTCACTAGTGTGCTCCCTCTCCGGCCTCTAGGTCACCAGGCTGCTCGTTATGACGCACACTTGTCACCATCGTTACGCGCACCTGGACTCCATCACCTCCCTTATTACCTTCCATATATACGTATGTCACTCCGTTTGGTTCCTTCCCCGGGCGTTATTGATTCTGTTCCAGTGTCATGTCTGTGTGTTGTTTGTGTTACTTGTTTTACGTTGCGTTTATTTATTAAAACACTCACTCCCTGAACTTGCTTCCCAACTCTCAGCGCACATCGTTACAGTAGAAAATAGTAAAAATAAAGAAAAACCCTTGAATGAGTAGGTGTGTCCAAACTATAGACTGGTACTGTATATTTAGTACTCACCCACTCCCCCCAGATAGGGGTTAATAGCTCTCCATGCTCCAATGCTGCCCAGACGCATCTTCTGGCCGATGGCTAACTCCATGTAGAACAGGGGTACCCCCAACAGGACCAGCATAAGCAGGTATGGGATCAGGAACCCACCTGAGGACAGAAAAAGGACACACATACAGTATATTTGACCATTCAAAAGACCTGCAGTAGCAGAGATAAAAACACACACATGACCTATAAGGTGATGCACTGAGCTTCAGATTCATATGACACCCAGAAAATGTGTTCTCATTCTTAATAGTTCTATTTCATTTACATAATGAATGTGGCCTTGGTCCTTGTATTCTGTTGTATTTTTCTTCTAACCTATATATTTATGGAAAGAAAGGGTGCAGTGCAGTGCAGGGTCTAACATCTAAACAAAGCTTTATTCATGTTTCTACTGGGTTCTGTTCTCTCTGACTTTCTCAGTATTCATGACAATCACAAAAACACAGTCTGGCCTGGGTCACCCCATGACCCATGGGACTGAAAGCAAAGTGACCTGTCTACTGTGATTTCCAGTCTGCTAGTCTGAGTCGTCGACAGTAATTACAGTAAGCAGGCAGTGGGGCAGACAGTGAAGGGGGCAGGGGTGAGGAGGGACAGGGGAGCAAGGGGACATGCTCAGTGACACAAACACAAAGTCAAAGAGAGTTTAGAGAAGGCTCAACCATTGGAACTATTTTGGGATTCATTAATTCACCCGTTCATTAATTTACTCATCCATCCGTCCATTCAATTTTTAATTAATTAATTCATTCATTCAGTGGGTGAACATAATGATATTAAAAAGCATGCCATTGTCCATAATTTAGCAGTTAGATGGAAGATTCCATGCTTCTAGCTCTCAGATTCTTCATGCTACCTTCCCTTGACTGTAATGAACCCTTGCGAATGAGTGGTCACACAGAAACAGCATGTATAATCGGATAAGGATTAGACGGAAGTTGAAATAGTTGAATATATTGGAATAAATAGCTTTTCCTGTACTGTCATCTCAGATTCCTCAAGTTGTTGCACAAGAAATACACGATTGTAAAATCACGTTATTGTGATGTGTATCAGGTGATTATTTACACTATGACAAATCATTTTTTGAACACTGTAAAATAAATCATGCACAACGCAATGGTAACATAATATATAACTTAAGGGGGGCCTCAATGTGTATAATGTAAGACCCCTAACCTCTAATGTCCCATCTTTCTGTTTTACGTTGTGATCTGTTAACAATGAGAGGGACATGACATTTTATAGGATTTTTGGGACTTCCTGTCATTTGTCAACGCTCATGATGTACTGTTTTCCTACATGTCATATTGATTACTGTATGCTTGAAGTCCTGTCATTAGGTGTAAGCTTGCTGTAGATTGTTAGTATTAAATAGGTTCTCCTAAACCAGAGCCTCATAGGGATATGCAAGGGTAGAGCAATTTACATGGTAGAATAACAAAGGTATACCATTTCATGAGGTAATTCAAGTGTATTTTTCTTCCCTCATCTTATCTCTGTCAGTGTCAAGTTGGTGGGGCATTGCCTTAATGTTACTGTCCAGTGTTTCCAGAATTCATTTAAATATGACCTATAATTGAACTTTAGTTCCAAAAGGCTATATCCCCACATTTTTCATATTTGTGTTTTTTCACCAAAAAAATGATTGCTTATGGGTACCTTCATCCGTGTGTGAAATATTACTGTTGTCAGATTTTCTATTCATATATTTTGGATGTATATTCAAATGTTATTATTTTTTTGCAAAACACCATGTATCCACTGTTTAGCTGGAATGGAATGTTCGTATCCTGTATATATGACAGTGATATATGGCTGTCTCACCTATCTTAATGCACTAACTGCCACTCTGGATAAGATAAGAGTATCTGCTAAATGACTAAAACGTCAAATGTAAATATTTTACATACAGATCTCACATTACTATAGCGATTCATTTTTTATTAAAAAAAATATAATATTGATTTTACAAATGTATAATTTGTACAGTTCTTTAATAAACATTTAGTTATTTGTCACATTTAACTGTATAAAACCCAGCAGTAGTACTTATTTCTCAAGTGTTGCAAAAAAACATGGTTATTTGTGAAATGAAACCAAGTGATTTTAAACAAATACATGTCTGTCAATGAACAAGCCCATGCCCTAATTAGATGGTGAAATAACACACTAATGTCTTTCATAAGATCATTGATTAAACAATAAGACCTAATTTACCAACATTTCTGAAAAAAAAATATAGCATTTTGGAAGGAAACTCTTCAATTACTTATAATATGAGTGAAACAGTTTACCTTCCAAAAATTGTAATTAGGTATGTTAAAAAGCAGCTTTTCTGTGTTGGAATGGTGTGGGCCAGTGGAGGCTGCTAAGGAGAGGACGGCTCATAATAATGGCTGGAACAGAGCAAATGGAATGGTATTTGATACCAGTCCACTCATTCCACTCCAGCCATTACCACGAGCCAGTCCTCCCCAATTAAGGTGCCACCAACCTCCTGTGGTGTGGGCATACACCAACAACAGAATGTTGTGGGTGTATACCGGTCATTCAAAATATTAATACGAGTAGATCACTGATTGGCCAGCTCATGCCCCTCTAGACCGCTGATTGGCCATCTCATCCTCCTCCGTAGTATGAAATCATACACCACAAACTGATGCTGGCACTAAGATCGCACTAAAACGCACTCAACACGCTGTATAGAAAATCCACATCCAGAAAGGGTGCTTCTCGTGGCAGGGAATTTGAATGCAGGGAAACCTAGAGTTTTGACTCATTTTTACCATCATGTAACCTGTGCAACTACAGTCAACAAAACTCTAGGTCACCTTTACTCCACACACAGAAACGCATTCAAGACTCTCCCTTGCCCTCCCTATGGCAAATCTGACCGCATCTCTATCCTCAGTATTCCTGCTTACAAGCGAAAACTCAAACAGGAAGTACCAGTGATTCACTCAATACAGAAGTGGCCCGATGAAGCGGATGCTAAGCTACAGGGGTTGCTTCGCAAGCACAGACTGGAATATGTTCCGGGATTCATCCAATAACATTGAGGAGATTACCACATCAGTCACTGGCTTCATTAATAAGTGCTTCAACAACGTCATCCCCACAGTGACCGTAGGTACATTTCCCAACCAAAATCCATGGCTAACAGGCAACATCTGCACTGAACAAAAGGCTAGAGCTGTCGCTTCAAGAAGCGGGACACTATGCTTATAAGAAATCCCGCTACAACATCTGTTGAGCCATCAAATAGGCCAAGTGTCAATACAGGACTAAGATCAAATCCTACTACGTTGGCTCTGATGCTCGTCATATGTGGCAGGGTTTGCAAACTAACAAGGATTACTAAGGGAAACCCAGCCGTGAGCTGCCCAGTGACGCGAGTCTACCAGCAAGCTAAATGCCTTCTATGCTCACTTCGAAGCAAGCAACACTGAACCAGTCATGAGAGCATCACTGTTTTCTCGTTCTCCATAGGCGATGTGACCTTTAAACAGGCTAACATTCAAAAAGCCGCAGGGCCAGAAAGGATTACCAGGACGCTTACTCAGAGCATGCACTGACCAGCTGGCGGGTGACTTCACAGACATTTTCAACCTCTCTCTGACCCAGTCTGTAATACCTACATGTTTCAAGCAGAGCACCATAGTCCCTGTGCCCAAAAACGCCAAGGTAACGTGTTTAAATTACTATTGCCCTGTAGCACTCACATCTGTAGCCATGAAATGCTTTGAATGGCTCACATAAACACCATCATCCCAGACACCCTAGACCCACTCCACACTGCCCTCTCCCACCTGGACAAGAGGAAAACCTATGTGAGAATGTTTTTCATTGACCACAGCTCAGCGTTCAACACAATAGAGCCTTAACAAGCTCATCAATAAGCTCAGGACCCTGGGACTGAACACCTCCCTCTGAAACTGGACTCTGAAATTCCTGACGGGCGATAGGTGATAGGCCTGATCACCAATAATGATGAGACTGCCTATAGAGAGAAGGTCAGTGACCTGGCAGTATGGTGCCAAGACAACCACCTCAAAAATGAGCTGATTGTGGACTACAGGACATGTAGGGCTGAGCATGCCCCCATCCACATCGAAGTGGCTGTAGTGGAGCGGGTCAAAAGTTTGAAGTTCCTCTGTGTCCACATCACTAAGGAATTAACATGGTTCAACACAGCAGACAATGCCTCTTCCCCCTCAGAAGTCTGAAAAGATTTGGCAT